>NC_056739.1:3374415-3629415 GCF_019279795.1 Protopterus annectens | reverse complement strand
AGGCCTATAATGCCTTCCACATGTTCAGACCATAAAACGGACATGAAAAAACTAAGGGACAAAAGAAAAATATACCTCTAGACTGGTTAAACTGTATGACTCACTAGAGTTACTATAAACCCAAGATATTGGTCTCCCACCATGAACCATGGACAGTGAAAACCACATAGTCTACCCTGCACCTACTTGAGTCACTCTCAGTACAGCCAAATACCCTGGTCATGGATGACTTTTACTACCATTCCATCGACTGGCTAACACATATGAGCACAACTGCACTTGCCCAAAGGTCCCTGGACTTTACTAACACAAATGCTCTGGAGCAGATTGTCAGCACCCCCACAAGCAACTCTAATATCCTTGTCATGGTGCTCACCAACATGGATCACTGCACCATCCTATGTGTGGGGACCTCCCTGGTAAAGTTCAATCATAAATCAGTCTTGTTCAAAGTAACAGTCATACCTGACCCACTCTCCAGAGAAAAAAGGTTACATTTTTTTCTCCAAAGTATACAATAGCCTACTGAGTGATGTTATTAATAATTTCAGACCCCTGTCAACAATGTCAGCAATGATCTCTATACTGAGGTGTACCCAAATGTCCTGTATAAACACCTATATAAATCTATAGACTCAGCCATACCGGAATGGATCAAATCAAGTTCCTCATGAAAAAATAAACCACCCTGGTGGACATCCAGCATAAATAGGGTATACAATAAGAGAAAGAAACTGCTGTCAAAAAACAAGCGGGAATGGTCCTAGCAAAGGAACAACTCCCTCCAAACCATAAACAAGCACATTAGACATATTGTAAAGTCCTCTAAAGCTAATTACAAAACTAAAGTAAAATCTTTAGCTAAGGAAAAATCCCAAAACATTCTTTAGCTACATTCAAAATCTAAAAGGTCCGGCTTTGTGATGAACTAGCTGTGGATGGTACCACCTATACTGGACCTGAGGACATCATCAACCTGCTAGTGGACAGGTTTGGTGAAAACCTCACCCCTTTGTCCCCACCAATCATACCCCATAACATACCTGTCACCAGTCCTCTGCCTAGTATGCTGTTCTCTTCAAGGCCAAAAACAGCCTCTATGGGATCGGACAACATCCCAGGCTGCTTATTAGATGGTCTAAAACAGAAGTTAGTGGAACCGCCAAGCATGATGTTCAATCTCAAGTCTAAGCACTGGCTTTGTCCCAGTTGAGTGGTAAAGAGCAACCATAATCTACCTGCTCAAAGTGGGTCCCTCAACTGACCCCAGGAACTATAGACCCATAAGCCTAACCAGCCTTACCTGCAAGGTTATGGAGAGAATCATCATGGACCTTATCAACAAGGATATAGGTGACTTTTAAACTCTTGACCCAACCCAGTTAGTCTTCATTAAGGGTAGATCTTGCCTGCTAAACGTGGTGCACTTCAACAATGTCACCAAGGTGCTGGATGAAGGCAAAACAGTTCAAACTGCCTATCTTGACTTAGCCAAGGCCTCTGATACAATCCCTCACTTGGGCATCATTGAGAAACTCACCCAGCTGGAGACTAACCCTTACGTCGCTAGATGGGTTGCAAACTGGCTCACAAACAGAACACATGCTGTCAAAATTGGGGATGCCACCTCTACTGGCAGACCTGTTACCAGTAGTGCTCCACAAGGATCTGTGTTAGGTCACCTACTGTTTGGTATCTATTTTTCAGTAGTCCATGGAAAAATAGATAGCCTATGGCTTATCAAGTTTGCCGATGACTGCAAACTGGGTGCAATCATCGAATCCCCCAAAGATATCAACACACTACAAAATCAGCTTACACAGACATGACTGGTGTCAAAGCCATGAACGTAAACTAAACACAAAAAAAATGCATTACCTTTCCCTTTGGCAAAAGAGATACCCCTGATAATTACAACATTAATAATAACCCCCTATGTTCAAACCCAGTGATGAGAGATGTATGAATGTAAGTTGATAGTAGCCTTAATTTTGTCATCAGGTGTCCACAGTGGTAAGGAAGGCATCCTACATTGCACACCACATAAGCAAGGGTATAGCATCCAAAACTAAGGAGGTTAAAACTCCCCATGTACTTGTCTCTCATCAGACCAGTAATAGAGTACAATGCTCCCTTCTGTATGTACCTCACTAGGCATCTGCAGCATCTGGAGGGACCTCAGAGGTTTCTATCCAAGAAAATTCAGGACCTACAACACATGACCTACATGGACAGACTGAAGGCACTGTCACTTTACTCAGTATTATATAGACTGCTTAGAGGAGACTTGTGCTTGGCCTACGGAGCAGTCTCAGACCCTGTCTTGATGAAGGTGCTGTACATCCTCAAATCCAATGGGACAAGATTCACTCACTCTAGGGATCGTAACCTAGCCTGAGATATTAACAGGATATGCTACAGAGACAGATATGTCTCCCAGAGGTTGCCACTCCTCTAGAACAAACTCCCAATTCATGTAAAACGGAGCTCCTCAATGACCCTATTTAAGCATAACCTGGATATTTGGATGGGAAACCATAAGTTTAAACTGGGGGTTTCACCTATAGCCCTCTTAGACAGGGGCAGCCAGTACTGATCTTTGATTTGAGAGCAGAATTCGACTATATCTCTTGGTCCACAAGGCAACAAGGCTATCACATGGCTGGGCTTGTAGAGGCCTTAGGGCCAATAGCCTAGTAACCTCCTATGATTGTAATCCATTTCCCATGCAAACACTCTACCTCAGCAGTGATATCTTTCATAACCCAGGTCCTGTTGAAAAACAACCCCCCCCCCACACACACACCAGTCTCTCTCCAAAACATATTTCATATTTGTCCACCACTCCAAAAACTGACACATCCTGTCTCATGCCCCCAAAAGACAAAATAATCTACCCAAGCCTAAACTGAATGTCAGAATAACTTGCTATATGACACCAAAAATTCACGAATGCCTAGCCTGTTACTTACCAAGCATACTACCAGCAAAATGAACATGACTTGAACCTGAATTATAAAACGCATAAGATCTAGCTCCAGGTTACAGCATCCATAGAGCAGACAAGATCAATAAAAAAACAGGGGGAGTGACCAACATTTATAAAATCTGTCTTAGGTGCCCAAGTTCAACAGTGCTGAAATTCACTCCTTAAAATCAAATTAAAGAAAACCATTTGTGTGTGTATGTATGTGTGTGTGCGAGCACACCAGTGCATGGATAGATAGATAGATAGATAGATAGATAGATAGATAGATAGATAGATAGATAGATAGATAGATAGATAGATAGATAAACCAACAGGCAACAACATCAGTGTAGCAGAAGATATTCTTTTTCTAGCTGTCACAATATTCCCCAGGAACATTTCCTACTGCTCCAATTACTAATTACAAAGTAGCCCAAAAAAACGAAGAACAGGAACAAATACTCTGCTAATATGTTTCCAGGACTGAATACTACTCAAGTATCAAACCCGTCTCCAAATGAAAACAATTTGAGTTGTGATTTTTGCATTGACGAAAAGGCAGGAGGAGTCAGAGCTGGACGTGGCAGTTAAAGATATTAAGGTTTGCACTGGGTGTGACGAGGGTGGACAGGATTAGGAATAAGTATGTTAGAGGGTCAGTCCAGGTTGGAAGGTTTGGAGACAATTCCAGAGAGTCAAGATTACGTTGGTTTGGACATATGCTGAGGAGGGATGCAGAGTATATTGGGAAAAAGATGTTAAAGATGAAGCTGCCAGGTAAGAGGAAAAGAGGCAGGCCTAAGATAAGGTATATGGATGTGGTGAGAGTGGACATGCAGGTGGTTGGTGTGACAGAGCAAGATTCAGAGGACAGGAAGAAATGGAAACAGGTGATCCACTGTGGCAACCCCTAATGGGAGCAGCTGAAAGAAGAAGCCTATTCTATCATGCTGTGATATTATCAAAGTTAGATTTTCTACACTAAATCCTTCACTTTGCAGGTAATCTATAACTTCGTTGTCTATTTCTTTAACTTCTCCATTACTAATCCTTTTTTCTACTTTTCCCTTTGTTTTTATTTTTTGTATTGTAAAGTTTTTCATATTTGGATGCCTTTGACTGTAATTTCTCTATTGAATATCTTTGGAGCTGGTTTTTTTTGTGTTTATTTGGCTTTCTTCTTCGGGTAAATTTTGCACCATATCAGATCTTTTTCTTTCCCGTGTACATATTTGTTTTTTATAACTTTCAAAAATCTCTAGATTTTGTTCTTTATATTTTTGCACTTCCTCAGTCGCTTCTTTTTCTAAACAGCCCAAGGTTTCTTGGTCTATATAATGTTTTTCATGAATCTGTTGTATTAATAAATGCATATTTGCATGTGAAGCTTTTGACAGGTTTTCTTGTGCAAATATTTTTCTTTCCTGTAATTTCTGTCAATCTTTTTGCACATTTTCTGTCTAGAAATTCTGGGCTTCTCCATAATACAATGTCCTCCTTTTCCTCAATAGTCTACTTCATCATCTTTATAGCTCTTTTTTGGTCAGTCAGTTTTTGTGATTTTTGTGGACTACTTCCTCCTCCTACAACAAGGGGGGGGGGGCATCCTCCACCTGAGCCTGGCTTAGCCCTAGTGTGGGAATGTTTCCGTATCTTGAGGATTCTAAATGTCATTTTTTTCCAGTCCTGCCACAAGTGCGCCTATCAGAATCTATCAATTTTTTATCCTTGGACTTGTGCACCCAACTATCTGTTTTCATGTTTTTAACATACTTCTGTCCATGATATATGCTATATAAAATACAGTCTATATTTCAGTATCATCTTGGTGAGATTTTGAAAAATATTGTCCAGCTCATGAATGTAGTTACCAAGCCTTAAGGATGAATTCAGTTCCAGCGATACTACTCTATGCTTGCTGATTTTATCATCTCTCCATTTAGACTCTCCCTTGTAGCATATATAATGATGTAGTACTTCTATATCAGGCTTCTGCATTCTTAGTATCAGTTCAAGAGGAGACACAGACTCCTCTTCACAGTATTTTACCTCAGACAGAAATGAGGATAAGGGTTCTGTTCCCCCCAACCCCCAAATGATCCCCAAAGGATTTATATTTTTTGGACACAGTGTAGCCAATATCAGATGTAGTTCAGTCATGGTCAGCAGCAGTAGAACAAGACCTGGTAAATACTGAAGTCACAGCAATAGTTTTCAGAATGGCTGCCTGCACAACAGCAGTGATAATCAGCAGCAACAGAGGTACCACAGTCCATCTTCCGCTGAACAACAGGCAACAGCAGTGATAATCAGCAGCAACAGAGGTTTCACATTCCACCTTCTGCTGAACAACAGGCAACAGCAGTGATAAGCAGCAGCAACAAAGGTTCCGCAGTCCATCTTCTGCTGAACAACAGGCAACAGCAGTGATAATCAGCAGCAACAGAGGTTCCACAGTCCATCTTCTGCTGAATAACAGGTAACAGCAGTGATAATCAGCAGCAATAGAGGTTCCACAGTCCAGCTTCTGCTGAATAACAGGCACATCTTTGAAAACTTGCCTGGTAATCCCTCCGTGAAGCAGTTGCAGCTCATTTCTCCCTCCAAATACCTGTTTGATGGCCATCACAAAAGACAGGTAAAGAAGTTGTACACCACCATCTTTACCCCACATTCAAGACCCATAGGTTCATAGGGTCATAGATAGGTACTAGGCTATCGGCCCAAGGGCCTAAGTCAGCCTAGCCAACAAGCTTCCCTGGCTTATGCCACCCAAGAAAGTTATAGGTTCATAGGTATAAATGAAGCTTGAAGGAATCAAACCCTGCATCCTTGACTACAGGAAGCAGCTCATTAATGATTCATAGCCTTAATCCACTGCACTAACTACCAGGTTACAGCAAGATGAAAGAAGAAGCAGCTTCTACTCCAGGTTCTCTTTAGTGTCAAAGAAAACCAAGAACCTCAGCAGCCTTAATCAGTACTTCCCAAGATAATCCCTTTGAATGGTCATGGTGCAGTCAGTCTTTCCATGTGCATCAAATGAAAACTGGGTGCATCCTTTGGACCTACAGGAAACATCTCTGTACAATAAAATACAAATAAAAAAGAGGTATCTGCAGTTTCAGGCAGGAGTTTATCACAGTTAATTCTGAGTTCTCTTTAGTCTCACCTCAGCACTCAGGGTTCTGACCAAATGCAAGTCTGCAATGGCAGTTTACCAGAAGCTATAAGGGTGGAAGTTTTCCATTATTTAGGTGTATTTTATTTTATTTCGAATCTGTTAACTGGGAAAGCCCAACTGGCCTTGTTACTCTTTTCAGCAGAGATCTAAGGCGAAAAGCTAGGTACACATTAACAATTCAATAATCTAGACATTTTAAAAAAGTCACTAGGAAGAGTACATAAAAGTTGCATTCATTGGAATGATCCTATTTTACAATGCATGTCAATTAGCAGCTGAAATAAGAGCTACAATTAGAGAACTCCAGCATTTTTACATCATTTTGTCAATTTATGCTTAACATAAGCAAACATAAGCTTGAAACTAGCTTTTGTAACAAGGAAATCATTAGTTGAGGACAGAGATAGTAGTGTTATAAAACTATGATTAGCAGTGGGGTAGAATATACAGCCTAAAGTAGATTGTTTTTTATCATGAGGTTCTAGGAGTGTATGTGGACAGGTTTAACAAGGTGCTGAACATGTAAATAGTCAGGCGTTGATTAACTAGTGTTTGAGTTTAACTTTAAAGGGTTTCATATTAATATATCTATTAATTTTAGGTGGAGTGTAATAGTATTCAAGAGTTGTGAGAGATAATTAAAATGAGTGTCCTGCAGTGTTGTTGAATTTGCTTTAGATTAGAAGGATTTCTTTTTTTTTTTTTTTTGCCTGAGCATAACTTGGTGAGTAATTCTGTTAATGTGTTGTGCAATGGAGGGGGAGTTTTCAAGTTTGCTGATTAAGGACTTATGTATAGGATAGTGCGGATGTTCAAGCTAGTTTAGTTGCTCTGGGGCCAGACAGAGAAGTTTTGTAAGAGAATTTGGTTGCAAATTTTGCAGTCTTGCAACATTTTAGTTCTGGTGATGCATAAAGGAGTGACAGCAAAAGACAGGAGGCAGAATCTGAGAGAGAGGCTCTATCTCTGTTGAAAAGAATAATTTTCTGGTGGTGTTTTATTCTCTTGTAGATTGCCTTGATCAAGTTTTAGCTTTTCATCAACTTTAACTCCAAATAATTTAGTCTGATATATTATTTCTATTGTACTGCTGTTAGTGGATATTGTGTGGAAAGTCATGTATCTGGTCTGTGAAACATTTTGGTGTGAATGCCATCAGTTTTTTTTTTTAGATTTTAGTAGTAATTGAGAGTGAAAAGCCTTAATTCAATGGCTGGAAAAGCCTATTAGTTGACTTATTCTATCTTTTTAAGTGTTGGAGTTAAGCAAATCAGTGTAGGGTCACATGCTTGCTGTTCTAAGTTGGCTTGTTTTTTTTTTTTTTTTTTTACTGTCTGAAGATTATTATTAAATATGTTAAAAATAAGGGTCCTAAGATAGATCTATTCATATGGTACACCAAAAGTAGGCAGGAAGACTAAGAAATCTTGTTGCCATTTTCCAGTTCGCTGTCAATTCGATAGGTGACTAGAGAACTAAGTGAGTGTGGCATACAGAAACAGTCTCGCATGCCATATACAGGTCAAAGAGAAAACAGCAGACTGGGATAACTACATTCCTTTTGAGGTTAAAGGTAAAGTTAAGAAGGGCAGTTGTGCAGTGATGTGGACAGAATTCATGATGGACTTTGGAGAGTGGATTATTATTAATGGGATATTGGATGGGTTGTGTGTGGTTATCAGTGAAATACTGAAGGAGATGTGTGTGGTTAGCAATGAGATATTGTAGCAGCCCTGTGTAGATGCATTCTTCTCAGACTTTTTATACAGGGGATGAGATGGCTAAAGGTCTGCAGTTTGTTAAATCTGTAAATGTCCCACATCTGTGCAGGGGTATAATATAGCAATAACCCACGCCTGGGTGTGGGTAATGCTGGATTTACCCATGGTTGGTGGGGTTTGGTAAATCCAGCACTACCCACACCCAGAAGTGGGTTATTGCTATTATACAATGACATTATTTAAGAAAAAAAATAATTTTTCTTAAATAATGGCATTGTATAATGCCTCCTTGCTGCCCTTCTGCAGCTGTCTGGTATTCTGCGGCAGTTCTGATGTACTGCACATACGTATGCTTACGCAGTATATCAGAGCTGTGGGCAAAAGCAACAGAGAAAGCAAGATCTCCGTTGCTTTTTACAAACTGTCTCACTGTGTTAAAGGAGTTTAACATAGCGAGACAGCTTTAAAAAAAGCAACGGAGAATCTCCGTTGCTTTTTTCAAGCTGTCTCTCTATGTTAAACCCATTTAACATAGCGAGACAGTTTTGAAAAAAGCAACAGAGAAATCAAGATCTCCGTTGCTTTTTACAAAGTGTCTCGCTATGTTAAAGGAGTTTAACATAGTGAGACAGCTTTTATAAAGTAACTGAGAATCTCTGTTGGTTTTTTTAAAGCTGTCTCGCTATGTTAAACCCATTTAACATAGCGAGACACCTTTAACAAAAGCATTGGAGATAGGAAGATCGCCGTTACTTTTTTTAAAGCTGTCTAGCTATGTTAAACTGTTAAACACCTTTAACATAGTGAGACAGTGTCTAAACAGCAACGGAGATCTTGCGTTCTCCATTGCTAGTTATACTAAAGGAAAAAGTCCGGGTGACCGGACCTTTTTCCATTACTATAACTCTCATTAACAATGTGCACGCTGACCAATCAGCGTGCACGTTTTGGAATATTAATGGGGGGGTTGTTGTATAATAAATGATTTTCTTTGTTTTCCATTTGGCAAGGATGCAGGTTTCATTGATGGCGCAGTGAATGAAGGTGAAAATAGGGTAGGCCAAAACATTTACTGCAATTTTTATGTATTTGGCTGGGAGATTATCTTCACCTAGGATGGTTCATTTCAGTGTGAGAAAATGTAGAGGTTGAGATGGGTTGAAAGGTAGGTTTAGTTGTTTGATTGTCTTCATTTGGAGGAATATTGAGGAGAATGAGGGGCTGTGTTTGAGTAAAGAGGGAACTGTTTGTATGAAGTGCTTGTCAAATTGCATGGCAATACTTTCTTTGCTGTTATTTGTAATGGGGGATGGTGTGGTAGTGTGTCCTGGATACAGGAGAGTCTTTATTGTGTTTCCGAACAGTTTTGGACTGTTTTGGTGGTTGTGCTTGTGGCTATTATAACAGGAATGATTAGATGATTCCATTTGCTGTTTAGCCATATGTCTTAGGAGTCTGGATTTTTTCAGGGCTTTCTAAGTTTTATTTTTTAACCAGTCTATCTCTTTTTAGTAACAGTTGTTTGGTTAGCCATGGTGTGTAGTTTGACTTAGTTGTTTGGTTCTACCTGGGGTTATTTTATTCAATGCATTGGAAAAGATGGTATTGAATTGTAAGGCAGCTAGTGGCATGGATCTTTAGCACAGTCCAGTTGTATTTGGTTAGATAAGTGATAAAAATGTCTTTGCTAAATGTGAATAGGTTACATGCCTGAATATATGGCACCCATGTCTCTAATGGACATAGGTAATCTGTAAATGGTTCATCTCCCAAGCCCTAGCTTGTAAATGTTTCGTCTCCCAATCCTCTGCTTACATTTATCAAAGGTATCAGAACTTGTCAGAGATTTGAGATGCACGGCTAGGCTTAAAAATGCCCTTGTGGTCATTAGCCTAGCAAACACCTAACAACTTATTGATATTGTATAGTCTCAGAGCAAAAGTTGATAGATGGTCACTATCAGTTAACATCCAGAGGTACATATGTCACTGGGCCTGTTATTAAAGATTCAGTCTAATGTGGATTGTCTGTCATTGCTTTTGTTGACTCTTGCTGAGGATGAGGTAAACTAGGGGAACCATAGAGGTTTATGGAGTTTTTTTTGGGGGGGGAGGTCTCAGTTAAATAATTGCTAATTAACATTCACCTAGAAAGGGTCAAGTAGCTAAGTAGAGATCATCAAACAAAAACATACATTTCAAAACAATCACAGGAGCTGTAAACATGAAACCCAACTTTTATTAGACTATCCAAAATAAAGCTTTGGAGTCCAGCTTCCCATCAATGCATCTTCTTCTTCTTCTTTCGGCTGTTCCCGTCAGGGGTCGCCACAGCAGGTCAACTGTTTCCATTTCTTCCTGTCCTCTGCATCTTGCTCTGTCACACCAACCACCTGCATGTCCTCTCTCACCACATCCATAAACCTTATCTTAGGCCTTCCTCTTTTCCTGTTACCTGGCAGCTTCATCCTTAGCATCTTTTTCCCACTATACCCAGCATCCCTTCTCAGCACATGTCCAAACCAGTGTAATCTTGCCTCTCTGGCTTTGTCTCCAAACCTTCCAACCTGGGCTGACCCTCTAATATATTTATTCCTAATCCTGTCCATCCTCGTCACACCCAGTGTAAATCTTAACATCTTTAACTCTGTCACATCCAGCTCTGACTCCTGCCTTTTTGTCAATGGCACTGTCTCAAACCCATATAACGTAGCTGGTCTCACTACCCTCTTGTAGACCTTCCCTTTCACTCTTACTGGTACTCGTCTGTCACAAATCACTCCTGACACTCTTCTCCACACACTCCACCCTGCCTGTACTCTCTACTTCACCTCTCTTCCACACTCACCATTACTCTGAACTGTTGATCCCAAGTATTTAAACTCATCCACCTTCACCACCTCTACTCCTTGCATCCTCACCATTCCTCTATCCTCTCTCTCATTCACACACATATATTCTGTCTTAGTCCTACTGACCTTCATTCCTCTTCTCTCTAGAGCATATCTCCACCTCTCCAGGGTCTCCTCCACCTGTTCCCTACTCTCACTACATATCACAGTGTCATCTGCAAACATCATAGTCCACGGGGACTCCTATCTGATGTTGTCTGTCAACCTGTCCATCACTATTGCAAATAAGAAAGGGCTCAGAGCTGATCCTTGATGTAATCCCACCTCCACCTTAAACGCATCCGTCACTCCCACTGAAGACCTCACCGCTTTCACACTACCCTCGTACATATCATGTACCACTCTTACATACTTCTCTGACACTCCCGACTTCCCATACAATACCACAACTCCTCTCTAGGCACCCTGTCATATGCTTTCTCTAAGTCCACAAAGACACAATGCAACTCTTTCTGACCTTCTCCATCAACACTCTCAGAGCAAACATTGCATCTGTAGTGCTCCTTCTTGGCATGAAACCATACTGCTGATCACTAATCATCACCTCCCTTCTTAACCTAGCTTTCACTACTCTTTCCCATAACTTCATGCTGTGACTGATCAATTTTATCCCTCTGTAGTTACTACAGCTCTGCACATCACCCTTATTCTTAAAAATTGGTACCAAAACACTTTTTCTCCATTCCTCAGGCATCCTCTCACTTTCCAAGATTTCATTAAACAATCTAGTTAAAAACTCCACTGCCATTACACCTAAACACCTCCATGCTTCCACAGGTATGTCATCTGGGCCAACAGCCTTTCCATTCTTCATTCTCTTCATAGCTATCCTTACTTCCTCCTTGCTAATCCACTGCACTTAATGATTCACTATCCGCACATTATCCAACCTTCTCTCTCTCTCATTCTCTTCATTCATCAGCCCTCGAAAGTACTCTTTCCATCTCCTCAACACACTCTCCTCGCTTGCGAGTATGTTTCCCTCATTATCCTTTATCACCCTTACCTGCTGCACATCTTTACTAGCTCGGTCCCTCTTTCTAGTCAATCTGTACAGGTCCTTTTCTCCCTCCTTAGTGTCCAACCTTTCATACAACTCTTCATACGCCTTATCCTTAGCCTTTGCCACCTCTCTTTTTGACATGCACCTCATCTCCTTATGCTCCTGTCTACTTTCTTCATCTCTTTGACAATCCCACTTCTTCGGCAGCCTCTTTCTCTGTATACTCTCCTGTACTCCCTCATTCCACAACCAGGTCTCCTTGTCCTCCTCCCTCTGTCCAGATGTCACACCAAGCACCTTTCTAGCAGTCCCCCTTACTAGCTCTGCTGTAGTTACCCAGCTATTCGGTAATTTTTCACTGCCACCCAGTGCCTATCTTAACTCTTCCCTGAACTCCACCTCACAATTACCCTTTTTCAATTTCCACCATTTGATCCTTGGTACTGCCCTGACACTCCTCCTCCTCTTCTTGATCACCAGTGTCATCCTACAAACCACTATCCTATGCTGCCTAACTACACTTTCCCCTGATAGAATAGTCAATCCCCAAATTAAGGAGAAACTAGTGGAGTGGGAAGCATTTGATCAGTTGCCATATGAAGATACTTTGAAGACTTCAGTAAGAAACCAGTACAAAAGTACAGCTGGAGTTGCACATTAAGGGAAGGAACAGGAACTGTGGCAACTTTGACATAGTCAAATTTGTGGAGTAATAGGCCAGTGAGTTCCCATATGAAAGATCAATGGATGACACAAGGTGAAGTGGAAAAGAATATGACAGGAATATTTTTCTGGAGCTGTCTGTAGAATGCCTGTAGGAAATGGAGAACAAAGAATGTGCCCTTAGTTTAGAATGTATATGATCTAAGGTAAGAATTGCTTGATTTAATAGAGATGGATAGGTGTATTAAGAACAGTGAAAGAAATAGACTACAGAAAGTCAGTAGGACCCAAAATGTTAGAAGTTATGTGCACAGTAATGAAAACTGTTTATAGAAGTTTGTGATATAACCGAAGTAGGATATTTTACTGTATAGCTGAATTAATAACAGATAAAGACTTACCACAAAAACACAGGACAGTAAGGGAAAGGAAGTGGAGAAATCAAATGCCATCATGTAAGTATCAAATAAAGAAAATTATAAAGCAATTAAGACATGAAGTGTCACTGTTAGAAGAGTACAGATGAGGAAACAGATCAACAAAAATACTTGGAAAACAGATGTGATGAAAGCAAATTCCAGTATCAAAACAGACCAGGATCCTATTGTACACTATTGCAAATAATAAACTAAAGATATCAGCACATTGTAGACACATGATCATCACGTGTCTACAGTGGTAAGGAAATCATTCCATGTTGCGCAACTTATAAACAAAGGTATGGCATCTAAGTCCAAAGAAGTCATTGTTCCACTGTATTCGGCATTCATCAAACCTATCATTGAATACATTGTCCCTTTTGGTATGTATCTAACCAGGCATATCCAACAAATGGAACGTCCACAGAGGTTCTTCACTAAAAGAATACAGGGCATAAGTAATATGTCCTATGCTGACAGCCTCAAGGCCCTATCCCTGTATTCTGTCTCCTATAGGCTTTTGAGGGGAGATCTATGCCTGGCATACAGGTCCTTGTCAGACCCCACTCTGATGGACCTCCTGCATATCCACAAAACAAACAATACCAGAATTACTCATTCTAAAGACTTAAACTTTGCCTGAGATATAAATAGGGCCTGCTAGAGAGATAGGTATGTATCCCAGAGACTACCCCATCAATGAAACAGGCACCTCCCCATCCATGTGAAGCAGACTTCCTCCCTAACCAAATTCAAGTGCAACTTGGACAATTGGATGGGAAACCAGAAATTCATACCTGGTTTGGTATCTATGTCTCTAATGCAAACAGGTAACCTGTAAGTGCTTTATCTCCTAAGCCCATGCTTACAGTTATCAAGGGTATCTGAACTTGTCAGAGATTTGGGATACATGGCTAGGCTTAAAAAGGCCCTTGGGGTTGTTAGCCTAGTAAACACCTATGGACCTATGAACCTAAGCACAGGCAGAAAAACGTAGAAGATATGTAGATAAATATAAAGGAAAAGTACAAAATAAACAATTTTTTGACTCAAAAAAGGTTTATAGAGAATTGGGAAACAATATAAAAGGAATAGAAACACCACCAAAAAGAAGAAATAGACACATTTTGGAAAATGTCTATGAAGATACTGTGGAACACAATAAAGATGCTGAATGGCTAGAAGAAGTGAAAGAAAGAATAAGAAGCCCAAATGTACAGGATATGAAATGGGATGAAGTAATGGCCAGTGAAATTGAAACAAAATTAGGAAAAGCTCTTAACTGGAAAACCCCAGGCCCAGATGCAGTACCTAACTTCTGGCTAAAAGTATTAACATCTTTACATGAAGATTTAGCCATGAGTAAGGACTATTTATATGTGCCCCCATACATAAAGTTATAAAACATGAGGAAAATAAGTCTAAGATGACTTCCCTGCTTAGTTTAGCAGAAGCATAGCAGTGTCAAGCTAGAATGAAAATCAAACCAGAAGTAGATAAAAATCAGGCAGGAACTGAATGTGTTAAAAAAGAGAGAGAGAGATTATAATGTGAAGAATCACATGAGAAGGCAAGAAATGTGGAAAATACATAAATGTAGTTGCAAGTACAGAAAAGTCCTGGAGCAACCTCATGTTGATCAGAATTTAATGCAGGAATGGTTAAGGACAGGGGAATTTAAACCAAAAGATGAAAAGTTAATATTGGTGGCCCAAGATATTCAACTACGTAAATGCTGATTTACAAAATCCATTGAACATGTCAGAGAAAACAGACGAATGCAGAGTTTGTAGAACATAATTGGAAACTGTCACACATCTTTTTATTAGGTGTGATACTCTAGTGGCAGAAGGTCTGTATAGTGAAAGGCAAGACTGTTGCATTGGGGATTGTACAACCATTATAATATTGAACTAGCTCCAGAAGCATTGGAAACATGAGCCACAAAGCATTATAAAAAATGAAGTGTATATCACATGGGATTACCTATTACCAACATTTCAAAAAATAGATGCGAGAAAACCCAATATAGTAGTCCATGAAAAGACGACAAAAGTGGTATTGATCATAGAAATCACTACACGCAGTGATTACACTGTCGTATGTACAGAGACACACAAAGTCATAACATACCAGGATTTGCAGACACAGGCAAGGGAAATGTAGAAGAAGGATACCCAGACAGTTTTGATAGTAGTAGGAACATTGGGTCTCATAAAAAAGAATTTACAGTCGTATTCAGATATGTGGTGGTGCTGCATTGTCGCCTCATAGCAAGACGTTGTCCCATTCGATTCTCAGCTAGAGCGTCTTCTGTGTGGAGGCATATGTGAATGGGGCATGCCTTCGTTGTAGGTTGTGCGTCAGGGCTGGTAACCCGGTACGTAAAAATCCACTACCAGTCATTAGCGGACCGGAGTTCCGCTGTGGCGACCCCTAACCGGGAAAAACCGAAAGACACAAACAAATTCAGATATGTTACCAATACATGTAACTCCATATGAATTGCAGGAGGAGTCCATTCTGAGCACATTGCAGGTGCTGCAAAGAGCACTTTTAATGAACATCAAAGACTCTACAATGCTAATTTCATGAACTTTAATCATATTTTCATTTAGGAATAACTCCAATCATGGTATTAGAAATCCAAAAGTCTAGGAGAAATTGAGAGAGACTATTAAGCGCTGCTTAACTGTTTTCCCTTGTCTAGGGCATGTGAACACTGCATGACTTGCAAAAAGTGTGACTGCAAGGGGGTGAAGCTGGGTTGTCAAATTCACAGTAACTCACCATCAGCTGGCTGATAAAGCCTTCCAATCAGTGCCCTGCATGGTACTGTAAATACTATGCCATGTATATATCACCACATATGTCCAAAAATATAAGCAAAGGTGGGAGTCCAAAGCTTGGTGATAGTAGCATACCATAGCATAACATGGGAGAGCCACAATAAAGCATCACCTGATAGTCTGTCAGACACATGCTCAGGCTGTCCCAGGTGTAACTGATACAGGCATGGGAGGTGAAATGGCCTGGTTAAGTTATAGTCAGAACCATGTGATGTGGAGAGTAATGATGAGACCAGTCATGAAGACGTGTTGTGAGAATGGCCTTTGACATGTACTGTTTGGCTTGCATGGCTGCTACACCAAGAAGGAATGATTTGCAAACTTTCTGGCAGCCCCAGCTGATGGTAAAGGTTTTGTACCTTTCTGAATTACTTTGCCATATTATTACCCTCGTTGCTTTCAGAATCCATCTCATTACCATAATGTTGCTCATTTCTGTGCCATTAACATATGAAGCTGATTGCACAGTTTCTCCTGGTTATATAATAGCTAAACCTGTGGCTCTGAATCTGCCCATCCCTGGATACTGCCTAAGGCATTGTTCATAGGTTCATATGTGTGCACTAGGCTAATGGCCCTGAAGCCTTTACAAGCCTAGCCCATAGGATTACCCTGGCATCGTGCCACCCAACCTTAATTTCCAGTGTCTCTGTCAAGTAGAGCCACTGGAGTGATCTCTGGGGTGAATTTTCTATTTCCCATTCACTATTTCTCTTGAAGAGGGCCAGTGAGGTGCTCTGTTTGACATGTATGGGAAGTCTATTCCATAGCATGGGCACTCTCTGGGTTATGAACTTGTCTCTCCAGCACATTCTGTTGATTGTGGTAATGATTGAGGTCTTTGGAGCATGTGGTGCAGAGGGATTGGTATTTCTTTAGATGTAGCATTTCTAACAGAGCTGGGTCAGACATGGCTTTATAAGTCAAGCAGAGGTTGCCTCTAAGTAGGCGATATGAGATGGAGAATAGTTGGAGTTTTTTGAGTCTGTCCATATAGGACAAGTGTTTAAGGCCTAGGGTCCTCTTTGTGAGGTACTTTTCCAGCCTCTCCAGTTGTTTCAGGTATCTAGTGAGGTACATGCCAAATAGGGCATTGTACTCGATGATTGGCCTAATGAGGGTAGACTAGAGGGAGACAATGACCTCTTTCTTTCTGAATGCAAAACCCTTAGTAATGAGATGTGCCACATAGAAGGACTTTCTGAGTACAGTGGCAGTGTGGTGGTCAAAGAAGAGGTTGCTGTCAACCTGTCTTCCCAGATCTCTTATAATGCCTTCTGTGTTCAGTGGACTACCATCGATGTGGTAGTTCATGGGAACTGGGTTTTTCCCAAAGGGGATGCCAACACATTTTTTGGCATTGAGCTTAAGGCCATAGTTCTGACACCAGTCGTTGGTCTCAGTGAGGCCTTTCTGTAGGATGTCAGCATCACTTGGGGAGTTAATAAAGGCTCCCAACTTACAATCGTCTGCAAACTTTGTCAGCCAGAGTCCCTTCATGTTGGACTGGACTTCTGAGAAGTAGATACCAAACAGGAAAGGACCAAGGACCAATCCCTGTGGGACTCCACTCGTGACTGGTCAGCAGTCTGATTTGGAGTCAGCTACTTTCACATTGTGGGTTCTATCTGAGCCAGTTTGCAACCCACCTACTGATATAGGGGTTGATGCTTAGCTTAGTGAGTTTTTCTATGATTCCTGAGTGGGGAATCGTATCAAAGGCCTTGGCCAGATCAAGGTAGGCTGTATGAACCACCTTGCCTTCATCCACAGCTCTGGTGACTGATTCAGAGAAGTTGACCAAGTTGAGCAGGCATGACCTACCCTTCACAAAACCAAACTGCGTGGGATCCAGAGTTTGGAGATTCCCTATATCCTTGTTTATTAGTCCATGATGATGTGTTCCATAGCTTTGCATGTAAGACTTGTCAGGCTAATGGGGTGATAGTTCCCAGGGTCTGTAGTCGCTCCTCCTTTGAGGAGAGGGATGACCATAGCAGTGCACCATTCGGTAGGACAAAGCAAGAGGTGAGGATGTGATTGAACAGGGCACACAGGTGAGGTGCCAGTTCACTCTGTAGTTCATGTAGAACACCAGCCAGGGATATTGTCAGGTTCCATAGAAGCTGTATTCTTGACCTTGGACAGTGCTGTTTTAACCTGTGCATCAGTAATACTGGATGCCTGGCAATCTACTGGTATTGTGATTTGTCCTTTGGTTGGGGGGGTAAAGCTGACACTGAATCTGTCAGCCAGTATATTGACAATATCTGTTGGCTCATTATAGGAGGTACCATTGTCCAGTAGCTCACAGTAAATCTGGGTATTGCCATGGAGGTTATTTACATAACTATAGAAGGCCTTGTGGTTGTCTTTACTATCTGCTGCAATTCTGTTTTCATAGCTATCTTTATAGAATTTGAGGAGGGATTCTCAACTTTTTGTTGAGGCTGATAAGGCAATTTTTCCAGTCTTGGGACTTCACCTTATTCCACATCAGTTTCCTCCTTTTGTTGTAGTTTGTTTACGGCAGGGGACCACCAGATTGACTTCCTTATTTTGGAGGAGAGCATCTTGGATCTATTGGGTATGGCGAGATCCATGCATTTGTGTATGTGTTCATACCGTGCATTGGTGCTATTCATTTCTGAATCCTGCCACAATTTATTAATATGGTAAGTGCTACTAGCTTCAGTCTGTTCGAGCAAATGTAAAATGTGGTAAATGAGAATGTAGTACACACAATTAATTTTATTTCCACTAAGGTATCATAACGCAGAATTTTAATATTGCACAGACTATGGATTCAGCACATTCTAAATTCCTCAAGTCCATCCTAATTTTATTAAAATGCTGAAAATTATAAAAATGGATTAGTTTTCTAGCTTACTGCTTTTAATGTTGTCTGTTCCCTTTATGGTCGTGTGATCTTCCTTGGTTATAAAAATGAGACCAATGTTATTTGGTATATTCCCTTCTCATGAAGGAAAACATGTTACAACCTCTCTGCACTCACCTATCTTATTAGTCATCAAGAACCGATACATAGACACTTATTAACTACTGTTCCCAAACTTTCCAGTGACACAGCTAATTCAGTTGCATGACATTAATAGACCATTTGCTTGCAGCCATTAATACAAATGTTTTTACTTTCCAACACTTATACAAAAGTATCATTATGATATTTAAGCTTAACCATGCTTCCCAAGTGCATCTGACAAGTTTTGTACTCTAGAGCTATTTTAAGGGGTATATGTAGGTCTGGACATGGGTAATAAAGAATTTACAAGTTGCCACTAATGGAGACATAGGTGCCAAACCAGAGGTAAATTTGTGATTCACCATCCACTGGTTCAAGTTACACTTGAATTTGGTTAGGGAAGAACTCTGCTTCACATGGATGGGAAACCAGTCCCAGAGAAGAGGTAGTCTCTGAGACAGATACCTGTCTTTCTAACATGTCTTATTTATACTGCAGATTAGGTTTAGGTCCCAGGATTAGGTAATTCTGATGCTGTTTGTTTTATGGATCTGCAACAGGTCCATCAGCTTGGGATCAGAAGTTGCTTTGTGGGCCAGTCATAGATTGCCTCTCAGTAGTCTGTGGGAGACAGAGTACAGGGATAGGGATTTGAGGTAGTCAACTTAGGCCATGTTTGTACTCTGGATTCTTTTATAGGTTCATAGGTTCATAGGTTCATACTAGGCTATCTGCCCGAGGGCATTTACAAGCCTAGCCCATAGTTTTGTGGCTTACGCCACCCCTTTAGTATGGGGAACTATACCCATTATTTTGCTGTGCCTCTGTCGAGCAGTGACACTGAGGTAATCCCTGGGGTATATCTGCGATCTCCCATCCATTGGTCAAGATTTCTCTTGAACAAGGCCAGCGAGGTGCTCTGCCTCACATATACCGGGATTTTATTTCACAGCATAGGGAGTCTTTGGGTGATGAATCTATCCCTCCAGCACGTCCTATTAATAGCCGTGTCGAGGTTTAAGTCTCCCGCCCTTGTGGCTCTGACGGATCTAGATTTTTGAGGTGAAGCATATTCATCAAATCTGGGTTTGACATGGCCTTGTATGTTAGGCAAAGGTCACCTCTGAGCAAGCGGTGGCGACTGAATAGAGCTGGAGTTCTTTCAGTCGGGCAGCATAGGACAGATGTTTGAGACCCTTTATCCTTTTGGTTAGGAACTTTTGTGGCCTCTCCAGCTGCTGCAAGTGTCAGGTCAGATACATTCCGAATGGGGCATTGTACTCAATCATTGGTCTGATGAGTGATGAGTATAGGGAGACTATGACCTCCCTTGATCTAGATGAGAATCCCTTCATGATAAGGTGGGCAATGTAGAAGGTCTTCCTAACTACTTTAGCTACATGGGTGTCGAATGACAGACTACTATCAACCTGGGTCCCCAGGTCCCTGATAACTTCTTCTGTGCTCAGTGGATTGCCACCTATTTGGTAGCTAGGGGTAACCTTGTTTTTCCCGAAGGGTATGACTATGCATTTTGGCATTTAACTTTAGGCCATGGCTCTGGCACCAGTTATCCATTTCTGTGAGACCCTTCTGAAGGATATCTGTGTCAGATGTGTTTTCTACTATGGCGCCCAGTTTGCAGTCATCTGCAATCTTTGTCAGCCATAACCCTCCTGTGTTTGCTTGTACTTCAGAAAAGTAGATGCCAAACAAGAGTGGGCCAGGACTGAGCCCTGTGGTACACCACTTGTGACAGGCTTTGAGTCTGACATGGCGCCAGCAACTCTGACCCTGTGGGTTCTGTCACTCAGCCAGTTTGCAACCCATCTTGTGATGTATGGGTTAACATTTAAGCTGATGAGTTTTTCAATGATACCCGAGTGGGGTATTGTATCAAGGCCTTCGCCAGATCGAGGTAGGCTGTATGGACTGCCTTTCCCTCATCAATGGCTTTGGTGACTGTTTGAAAAAGTCAACCAAGTTTAGAAGGCATGATCTGCCTTTGACAAAGCCAAACTGGGATGGATCCAAAGTCTGCAAATTCCCTATGTCTTTATTTATGAGGTCCATTATGATCCTCTCCATGGCTTTGCAGATAAGGCTTGTCAAGCTAATGGGCGGTAATTTCCAGGGTCGGTGGATGCACCGCCTTTGTGAAGTGGGACCACAGTTGCAGTCGCCACTCCTGGAGTGCGTATCCAGAGGTAAGACTATGATTAAACAGCTGTCCTAGCTGTGGGTTTAATTCCTCATTGAGTTCGTGGAGCACACAGCCGGGGACACCATCAGGTCCCATGGATGCTGTGTTTTTTGCTTTGGAGAGAGCAGTTCTCACTTGGGTGTTGGAGATGTTTGGGGGGCTGCAATCGCTTGGTATAGATATCTCTCCTTTTGGGGGGGAGAGTTTGCTCTGAACCTGTCAGCCAGTATGTTGGCAATGTCTGTAGGATCAGTAATCTTCACATCATTTTGAACTAGTTCTGAGCATATCTGGGAGTTTCCTCCCAGGTTTCTAACATAGCTAAAGAAGGCCTTATGATTGTCTTTTGAGTCTTTAGCTATTTTTCTCTCAAAATTTGCTTTGGATGATTTTATGAGAGCTCTTAGTTTTTTACTTATAGTGATCAAGGGTGTCTTACCTTTTAAGGATTTTGCTCTATCTTGTAGTAGCTTCCTCCTTTTGTTGTAGAGTTTGTTTATGGCTGGGGTCCACCAGACTGGACGCTTGCCTTTGGTACAAAGAGTCTTTGTTTTGCTTGGGATTGCCTTATCCATGCAGTCCTGCAGGTGCTGGTAGAAGGCATTTGTAAGTGATTCAGCGGCTTGAGTACTGTTTTCCATGGCTCGGGGCCTTAAAGGAGACCACACTAGTCTTTAGAAGTGTGAAGTCGGCTTTCGAGAAGTTCTTTACTATGGTCTTTTTTATTTCAGGTGGGGGTGGGATGAGGACCTCCAGCAAGATTAGTTTGTGATCTGATCTCACCAGTGAGGGGTATACTTCGGTGTTGAACATTGTGCTCCCATGTTCGTGATGATGAGATCAAGTATGTTTTCTCCTCTTGTGGGGATGGTGACTAGTTGTTCCATGGCATTTGAGTTTATGAATTCTAGGAACTTTTGGGCTAGGGTGTTTGGGCTTGAGTAGTGTTCCCAGTCTATATTAGGGTAATTGAAGTCACCTAGTATGATGGTGTTTGGTGATACATTTATCCCTCTAGTGTTTTCAGGAAGGCCATGTGAGGTTCCTGAGTTTGTGAGGGTGGCCTGTAACATGCTACAATTTGCAGAGCAGTCTTGCCTATGGTTAATTGCACCTGGATGGTCTCCGATGCATTGTGCGTTGCCACCAGTCTTGAGGTGTGGGTGTCATTGATGAATATGGATACCCCCCTCCTTTCTTGGTATTGTCCGGATTTTGGGGCGGAGCATGATAAGAGGTAAAACCTGATAGTGCTGGGGTGCTCTCAGGAGCCTTGAACCAGGTTTCTGTCACTGCACAGACATCGATGTTCTCCATACTGAGAAAGGCCTCAAGTGCGTGCATTTTGAGATTTAGACTTCTGGCATTGAACAGCATTACCCTTAGTTTTTTTTCCTTTTTTGTGTTCTAGGGTGGTAGGTTTAGAATTTGAGCCTTGCCTAAAAAAGGCACTATGGGGGTGGCAAGAGCCTTTGCCAATATCCGGAATCCCAGGGGTGACAGGTGCAAGCCGTCCCTTGCGAAGCAGCGTGGCTTGTCCAGCATGTCATCCCAGGCAGACAGACATTGGATCCCCATTGAATAACACCAGAGTTTAAGCCAATTGTTAAAGCTGATCATCTTATCTCTGTATTGTGGCATCATTCTTGGTGAAGGTAGGATACTGCTCAAGGTCAGGGTCATACCTGCCTGGGCTACATAATCAGAGAGCTCCTCAATGTCTCTTTTCATGTAGTCCAAGGAGTGCGTCTCAGGTCGTTTACACCAGCGTGGACAATGACTGAGTCGTATTTGTACCTGCTGTTGAGAGACCTGAGTGCTTGCGTTATGTGGCGGATTCTAGCGCCCGACAGGCAGCTTACTGTGACCTTCTCCTTACTCAGTCTGGTGAGCGGGACGTCAGTGTGTCTGACTATGGAGTCACCAATGACTAGTGTGTCTGGCATTGTGTTTGGCCTTAAGGGCTGTGACTGTTTGACACTCTGACTGTGAGGTCTATGTGTTGCAGGTGTTGTGTTCTGAGGTGGTGGTGGTTGTTTGGGTGTCTGCTTTGGTGGCCTCTGCTGTTTTGGTAGATTTTTGATCAGAGCCGCCGAGTATGTCTTTTTGTGAGGAACCTCTTTGGGTGCTCGAGTTGTTGTATATACCTGGTCAGATACATTGTCATCATCATCAACCCCCTTTTTCCCATTTTTTATACATGGGTTCAGGGTGTCATGTTAACTGTTACCATCTCTCTCTCAATTCAATGTCACACTCCTGTTTATACATAGGTTCAGGGTGTCATGTTAACGGTTGCCATCTCTGTCTCTCAATTCAGTGTTACACTCCTGTTTATACATGGGTTCAGGGTGTCATGTTAACTGTTGTCATCTCTCTCTCTCTATTCAATGTCACATTCCTGCTTATACATGGGTTCAGGGTGTCATGTTAACTGTTGCCATCTCTCTCTCTCTCTCAATTCAATGTCACACTCCTGTTTATACATGGGTTCAGTGTGTCATGTTAACAATTGCAATCTCTCTCTCTTAATTCAGTGTCACACTCCTGTTTATACAGGGGTTCAGGGTGTCATGTTAACTGCTGCCATCTCTCTCTCAATTCAATGTCACACTCCTGTTTATACAGGGGTTCAGGGTGTCATGTTAACGGTTGCCATCTCTCTCTCTCAATTCAATGTCACACTCCTGTTTATACAGAGGTTCAGGGTGTCATGTTAACGGTTGCCATCTCTCTGTCTCAATTCAGTGTCACACTCCTGTTTATACATGGGTTCAGGGTGTCATGTTAACGGTTGCCATCTCTCTCTCTCAATTCAATGTCACACTCCTGTTTATACATGGGTTCAGGGTGTCATGTTAACGGTTGCCATCTCTTTCTCTCAATTCAATGTCACACTCCTGTTTATACATGGGTTCAGGGTGTCATGTTAATGGTTGCCATCTCTCTCTCTCAATTCAATGTCACACTCCTGTTTATACATGGGTTCAGGGTGTCATGTTAACGGTTGCCATCTCTCTCTCTCAATTCAATGTCACACTCCTGTTTATACATAGGTTCAGGGTGTCATGTTAATGGTTGCCATCTCTCTCTCTCAATTCAGTGTCACACTCCTGTTTATACATGGGTTCAGGGAGTCATGTTAATGGTTGCCATCTCTCTCTCTCAATTCAGTGTCACACTCCTGTTTATACATGGGTTCAGGGAGTCATGTTAATGGTTGCCATCTCTCTCTCTCAATTCAGTGTCACACTCCTGTTTATCCATGGGTTCAGTGTGTCATGTTAACAATTGCCATCTCTCTCTCTGTCAATTCAATGTCATACTCCTGTCATCTTTGATACTCGTGCCTGACTGTCGCAGATTTTCATTCACACAATTCATCCATTTCTGTGCTGGATGTCCTTGTTTCCTCTTGCCTTCTTCCAGTCTGTCCCAAATCATCTTCACCAGAGTGTCTTCTGCTTTTCTGTACATGTGCCCTGACCACCGTAATCTACTCTCTTTTATTTTTTCTGCAATTGGAGTTTTTTTTGGCTTCTGCACTTAAGTAATCATTTCACTGTCTGCCTCAGTCTGCAAGCTACAACATGTCCAGGCACTTCATTTCCATCACCTCTAGCTTTTTTATCTGCTCTGCCTTTACTGCCCAGGGTTCTATACCATGTGTAGTACTGGTCACCCCACTGTTTTGTCAGACTTACTTTTCACCTTCTTTGGCATTCTTCTGTCATACACTACACCTGACACTATGCCTGTTGGCTGCAGCACCTCTTATTCTAGCTTTGACCTCTTCTTTCAGACTTTCCTTCTCCTCTACCACCCCTCCCAGATGCTTGAAGTTAACCTATTCCATTGTCTTCCCCTTTCAGTTCATCGCTTCATCTGATTTCCCCAGTTTATTACCATTACCTCTGTCTTACTGTACAGAGTCTGCCAGTAATGCCATGTCTTCTGCAAATAGCAATTCAGTTGATCTGTCCCTTCTGACCTCTTTACTAATGCAGTCTATCACCAGTATGAACAGCAATGGGCTCAGAGCTGAACCCTGGTGCATACCCACTCCCAGTGGGAGCCCCTCTGTGAGATCGAACACTGTTCTGATTTGAGTTGTTGGGTCTTTGTACTTAGCCTGCACTAATTCTACCAATGTTTCTGTGACTTTGAACCACCAAAGGACTGCCCAAGTCAGCTTTTTTGTGACCTTGTTACATGCTTTCTCCAAGTCTAGAAGTGCCCAATTGAACTCCTTCCTCATCTCTAGCTTCTTCTCAACTGTCTGTTTCACTGCAAACATTGGGTCAGTTGTGCTACATCCTGATCTGAATCCAAACTGCTCATTTCCCATCCTACTCTGCATATCCATTTATCATTCACCCTCTCCAGAGTTTTTATGCAATGTGACAGGAGTTTCATACCTCTCTATTTCCCACAGTTTTGGATATCCCCTTTGTTCTTGCACACTGGCATGAGTATACATATTCTCTAGTCATCTGGGATACACCTTCCTCTCCACACCATGAGTACCCTCAGGAGCAGTTCCTTCCTGTCTCACCCAATATCTTTATACTATCTGATGTGCCCCATCTTGGCCTGCTGCTTTCATAGGTTCATAGTTCATAGGTTCATAGGTTCATACTAGGCTATCTGCCCAAGGGCATTTATAAGCCTAGCCCATAGTTATGTGGCTTTCGCCACCCCTTTAGTTTGAATAAAAACTATGCCTATCATTTTTCTTTCCCTGACAACATTTTCCTTAATCTGACGTGCCACCATCTTGGCCTGCTGCTTTCCCTGACAACATTTTCCTTAATCTGACATGCCACTATCTGAGCCTGCTGCTTTCCCTGACAACATTTTCCTTAATCTGACATGCCACCATCTTGGCCTGCTGCTTTCCCTGACAACATTTTCTTTAATCTGACATGCCACCATCTTGGCCTGCTGCTTTCCCTGACAACATTTTCCTTAATCTGACGTGCCACCATCTTGGCCTGCTGCTTTCCCTGACAACATTTTCCTTAATCTGACATGCCACCATCTTGGCCTGCTGCTTTCCCTGACAACATTTTCCTTAATCTGACGTGCCACCATCTTGGCCTGTGCTTTCCCTGACATTTTCCTTAATGCTGCTCATTCTTCTAGGTTGGGATTCTCGTCTCTCACTGTAGACTGTGTCTGAGGCACTCCGCTTCTGTGGGGTTTTCTTCATTCAGAACCTGCTGCAATTGCTCATCCATTTGCCTTTGATGTCTTGTGGACTGCTGAGCAGGTTGTTGCTAGCATCCCTTATCACTATCCTTTTTATCTTTCTGTCTTTGCTTTGCAACCTAGTATAGTTTCTTTGTGCCACTTGCTAAGCCACCTTCCAGAATCTGGTAGAGTCCCTCTGATGCCCTGCTCTTTGCTATTGCAACCACTTTCTTAGCTTTTTTGTTAGCCAACCAGTTTATACCAAAGGGAAAGTTGTATTCAAATGGTCTGATCAAGGCTGAGTACAGTGGACCAATGATATCCTTGAACCTCAATGCCATACCCTTGCTTATAAGTTGTGATGGACAAAATAATTTCCTCACTACAGTAGACACATGATGGTCAAAGGCCAGGATACTGTCCATGTGTTCATAAATCCCTGAACACTGGGTCTACTGTTAGGAGTGCATTATCAATGTAGTAGTTTCCAGGAGTAGCCATTTTCCCATAGGATAATGTTATGCATTTCCTAGCACTGAGTTTGACCATTGCTTTGGTAGCAGTTGTTGGTCTGTGTCCATTCTTCTTGGATGGGACGTGTGTCTTTGGGAGACTCCACCTGTGCCTAGTTTACAGTAGTCTGCAAACTTGGTTAACCAGAGGCCTTTGATGCTGGCCTTGACTTCAGAAAAGTAGATAGCAAAAGGGAGTGGCCCCAGCACAGAATCATGTCAAACTCGACTAGTGACTGACCTTTTGGTAGTGGTAGACTCCCCCTAGCCTAACGTCTTGGGTGCTATCTTTGAACCAACTGGCTATGATAGTGACCTACGGGTTTATACCTGATTTCATGAGTTTGTCTACAAAGCCTGAGTGGAGTATTGTGTTGAATACTTTTTCCAGGTCAAGGTAAGTAGTTTGCAACATTTTGCCCTCATCCATTCCTTTGGTATCTTCCTTGAAGAGAAGTCCACCAGGCTGAGTAGGCATGAGCAGCTCTTGATGAAACCAAAATGGATTGGATCCAGTATTTAAAGGTTTCCTATGTCATTGTTTACTATTTCCATGATTCCTACTATGGCTTTGCACATGAGACTAGTCAAACTTATGAGTGTTTAGTTAATGCGGTCTGTAGGTGGCCTGTCCTTGTGCAGAGGGATGACAGTTGTAGTCCTTCACTTGTCTGGAGACTGTGGTTAAAAAGTGATCCTGATGGGTTATGATTCATGCTATTAAGAAGGCATACTTGGATATTATTGGACCTCATTAATGCAGTGTTTTTGGCTATGGAGAGTGTATTGAGGAGTTGTGCTCATATTGTGACATCACCCTTAGAGAAGGTAGAATGCTGCTCAAAGCAAGGGACTCACAGTTTGAGAGCTCCATTGTGTCTCTGTTCATATAGTCCAGGAAACTACATCTCAAGTCCTTGGTTACCCACATGTTCCATGACAAGAGTAATGACAATACTTGTTGAAGGACTTAAATATGCGTGTGTGATCTGATGGATTTTAGCACCAGACAAGCAACTAACCATCACTTTTTCCTTGCTCAGATAGTATATTTCTGTATGTTGTACAATTTAGTCACCTTCAAATTGAAAGTTTGCTCGGCAAGATGTCTGCCTTACAGTCACAGTATCTGTGACTCCTTGGGCTATGTGAGTTGGTTAGCTTAACTTTTTGAGTGCATTTTGTTCCTGTGTTACATTTGGAGGTCTTTGAAGTTCAGGGAAGTTAATCTTTAGAACCTCAGTATATGATGGATTATGTATATTGTAATGGCCTGGGTGAGGTGTGGTGTACTGGTGACGATTTTGGTTTCTGAGCTTACTGATTGTGAAAATATTTTAGTCTACAAGGACATTATATATGTACATCTCTATCACTGTGTTAGGCTGTTTGAGTAATCATCAGACAGCATGGGACCATTTGTACATTGTCTCAAAATACTCATCTCAAGTTGTTGGGAAATGCTAGTCTATAGTTATAACAGGAATGACACCTGGGGGAACGGGGTTGCTATTACTGCTTGGAGTTTGGTTTGTTTATGATACTGTTTGATTGGATTTAACTAGACATTTCCCCATGCCTTAATAGTTTATTTGGCCAGGGGTGTACTGTAGCTCAAGTTGTACAAATTTGTGCTTGAAGAAAGTAATTTGAGCCTCAGAACTGGATTTCTAAGTTTGTGTAACTTTTGTGCAGTTCATGGCTTTCCAAATTTCTCAGAACCTTGAATAAAGGATTTTGTCTGGATGCTGCGTTTAGCAGAGTAGACAGTAGTGGAGTTCTTTGACCTCAGAACCTGTAGCAAATCAAAGTTCTCTTAGTCCTATAACTCTAAGCTACAGGTCAATGATCCCCAGGTAGGTTAGAATTTCAGAAACTTCAGCTTTTACAGTGGGGACAGGGAAAAACTGCAATTAGTGTAGAAAGAGTAGGGAGCAGCAGGGAGAACAGTGGTTAATGTATCATTTGGGGCTGGGGCAGAAACAAGAACGGGGGAAACATTTGCAGTGTAACAAGCAGAAAGGCACTGGAATGTAACTTTAAGCAGGCAAATAATGCAGAAGACAAGGCTAGCAGCAAAACAGGAATGTAAATGGCTAGAAGCAAAGCAGCACAAATTCTGCAGCTAAAATTACAGTACTGACACTATTGCAGTTCAATCTACAGTCTAACGCATCAAACTTGGCAGATATGTACCAATAACACTGCTTATGATGCATTAATAAATAACTGAGGCTCAGATCATGCAGTAGTTCACAATTCTCCCACTATTATGAATGAAACTGCAAGAGTAAGGTCCCAGTCTGAGCTCAAAATATGAACCGCTAACTTTAACAAGTTGCTGTTACTACTTAGGGCTGTTCTCGGGGTACTTTTTATCTGCTGTATATCTTTCTATATTACACTTTGTAGAAGCTGATATCTGTATGGGATCATGCACTTAGAGCTAATGTTAATATATTGTATTGAGTGGCATGTAAAAATACTGTATTTTATATTACACCTTATATTAAATTGCATTACATATATTTATAATCTGCAGTTTGTGCTGTTTGTTGACTTTTTTTCTACTTGTAACACTGCTCATGTTATGGTGTTTTAATGATGCTTATATTTTGTTTTTGCTGTTTGTTGAATTCTTGTAACAATGTGTATATTTTCATGTCTGTCTTCATTCCCCTGGCCTAAATGGCTTGTGTCATGACAGAAATAGGTGCTTAGACCAATTCATTTACCCCACTTAACAAAAGTGAAACAGCTAAACTAATCAACTGATTAGCTGTCAAGGTAAATCAAATATATTTACTTCTGAATTTGAATTTGTGGTTTAAATTAAACATTCTAGTATGACACTGATAGCTTGTTTTTTTTTTCTCTTTAACCACACCCTTCTGGGTCCCAGTCAACACCCACTTCTTGCTAACTATCCCATTCTTTTTCCATCATCTGCACAAGAGTTGGGCAGGGGAGACCATTATTTTGGCAGCCATTAGGGTGCTTCACATTTTTTCTCTTTTATGTCCTGGTCCTCACACAAGCTCAGTGAACTGCCAGGGAAGGACCATGCACTGAGCTAGCCATGGAGGCTGGGCCCTTACTTCTGTAAATGGCATTTATCTAAGCAGCCTTGACAGACACTGTAACCAAAAAAAAAACACTGGTTTCTCCAGTCTCCTCCATGTACCCCTGCGTGTATCTTCCATCCCTCTAATAGGCAAGCAGGCAGCAGCACCACTTTAACCCCCCCCCCACCTGACTCTTCCAGTCCTGTGGTTGCTGCTTGAACCCTAATTTCCTGGGCTGCAGTCAAGGTACCTTTTCTCTGCACCACTGGGCCAGCTAGAACTGTTATACGTTTTAAACTTAATTTTTGTACCTCAGTAAGCTTGTTTGGAAAACCACGGTTACTTTTTAAATTGATCACATTTTTTCAAAGAAAGTTACCCTGTTTCAAATGACAAAAATGCTTTTAAAGTACTACTTAACCTTAGTATCCATAACATCTTGAGACACTTTGTTAAAGTATTATATTACTTTTCTGAATAACATCATTTTATGGTAAGTGCTGTAATGGGTTATAAATATTTTTTAAATGGTCTCAGAGAAAGTTTATAAGCTTGAAAGATGACTGGAAAACATCCACTGATAACATTCATAACAATACAAGCCAAGCACAATTTATCTCATCACAAGTCATCCAGATGAAAATAATCACAGTGCTGAAAGAGAAACTAATTCTTCCAAATGCCATATCACTTTACTTGTAACCATAGACCACCAAAGGCATCACGGACTGTTACTCCACTGGCTGACCATCATTATGCATGCTTTCAGTCTCTGACTTCACATACCCTTTCTCCGTTTGCATTCTAACAGTGTGAAGCCTGAAATCCTGGATAAAGACTGAATAAAGAATGCATCTTAGTTAAGTAAAGTTTGACTTCTGCAGTGACTACAGCTATAACATGATAATACAGGATTACAGATATCAAATTAAACGATGTTATCTGGACAGAAATATTGTTCCCCTCGATTATTATTATCCTTTAATACATTGTAGGTGGTGTATATTAGGTAAACCTTTACGCATGTTCATACTCTTAGGTAAGGCAGGCATAAAAGGTATGCCAGACTAAGCTCCTCTTTGGTACACTTATTTCACAACTCTGAGTTTATGCTCCACATATAGCTCTAATTGAGATATGTAAGTAGAGTATTGCATGCTGAGCTGTAGTTTTTAGGTTAAAATGAATATACTCCATTTGCTGAAAGGACCTGGCATGTGCATGCAGTGTATTATCATTTAGTATGGTCATTTACCCGCTAATCACACTTGATTATACGTTTATAGGGTTATTGCCAAGATCTGGTTGATCATTAGAAACCTAGCTGAAGATCCCAGTTTGTCAGTACCCAATGACATGAACAACTAGTACTTGGTTCTAACCCCTTTTAATGCTGACTTGAGGGGGGGCAGACCTTTGGTGAGTTTACTGTTACCCATCCATTAATCCAGGGTGCTCTTACAGGGTTAGGGAGCTGCTTTGTTTTACATTTAAGGGAAAGTGAATTCCATAAATGAGATTCACTGAGGGAGACATCCATTTCTCCAGCAGGTCCCTTATGCTATGGTGAAAGTTTAGTTCCATTGATAATTTGTTTAGGGTGTTTGTTTTGCAGTTGTGCAGGAGATCAAATCAAAGTGGATCTTTTAAGGCTCTGTAGGATAAGCAAAGGTCTCCACACAGGAGTTGATAAGAAACAGAGAAAGGAAGAGACAGCAAAAGAAAGATTTTGTTTTCTCTTTGAGAGAGAAAACAATGCAGTCTTAAAGCTGAGTTGTATATTTTGACAAGTACATACTCAAAGATTCATTGCAGTCTGTTATGGGACTGATGAAAGAGAAGACATAAATGATTTCTTTAAATTTAGAAGATATAAATGTGGTGAACAAACTGGCTAGATAAAATAATTTACTAACAACAGTAGACACATGGTGATCAAAAGATAGTTGGCCAACAAAAGTCCACAGGTGCCTAATACATGCTTGTCAAAGGATGTATTACTGATTTCTTGACATTTAGTTTAAGCCAAGGTCTAGGCATAATTTGTTTGTACATGTTAGGCTCTCCTACAGAATATGCAAGTCAGATGGGGGGAGTTTGACCACTGTGAGATGTTCTTCATATTGATCTTTGCTACTGTAGCCTTAGCTATGTGGGTTATATCCTGTCAAGGATATAACAGCCAGCCAGCTTCCAATCTTCAGGCCGCCTTCCATGCACCTAAACTCTCAAGCAGCTCAAGCTAAGTTGACTAAAAGACACGTTTAGGCACAAAGCCCTTCAGATCTTTACTGCTGCTGAACAGCACACTCCTCTGAGGCTTTTGAAGATCGACAGTCAACTTGTGCTTTCCTTAGCCGGGCAAATAAGTTCCCTTTGGGGAAAAAAAAAACTTCCATTTTCTTATTTTTACTATTGCTTTATTATGTTCCTCTTTCAGAAAAGTTATTTTAAAGTTAGGAGTGTTGTGTTTTAACAAGTTGTCTCCAGACTGTAATGTACTTTTAAACAGAGCACTCGTTTCTGTCGGTTTAAAAGTACTGTTATCTAACTGCTAGACTATCTTCTATGAAGAAATTATGTTTATCTTAAAGTTGTGAGGCTGTCATAGTGTTTGAAGGTGCTTTTTACTATTTTCTGTCAAAAAGAAAAGTACCTTTTTTGAACTGGTAGTTTTACTAACATTGCTGCTTGGTTTCCCCAAGATAGAGGCACCATTTTTGGCTTGACCATGGAATAGATTGCCACATTCGCCATTAGTCTTTTCCCCAGTCACAAAAAGAGTTAAGCAAACAGCCTTTGCCACCACAGTAGGCTAACACTTTGCCACAGCCACAGGTGGGAGACTCCACAGTGGCCATCAGTTGTACCCAAGACCACCCATCTTTAATCATGGATCCCTCTGGTATAGCACCTACAACCATTATGGACTGGGGCTTAGCCACATTCTCTTTACCATTTGTTGTACTTCAGACCACCCATCTTTTACCCTCTGGTGTAGCACCTAAAGCCAATATGGATCGGGGGTTACCACATTCTATGTGGCTGTGGTTCCTCTCAGTGAGCAAGGGAGAACCACTCTTGTCAGTCCTGGGAAAGGGGAACATGAATGTTTTCCCTGTTCTGTCAGAATGCTGTGCCCATCCCTTGGGAAGCAGCGGCTGTCATTAGTAAAGCAGTTGGCCCCAATTTCCGGTTTAAAAGAAACAGAAAACCAATCATGTATCTACTCCTCATAAATTACTTGGATGAGAGTACTTTATTGGGACTTAATCAGGGTCTGATTCGGACTATTGATCCTTTTCATAGAGTAGTTTCCAGTAAAAGAAAGAGGGATTGCCACCTTTCCTTAGGAGATTCAAGATTCTAAATCTAAACAGGAAGATGCAGATACAAATTCAGGGTTTTTCCTAAGAGTTCTCATTCAGAATCAGAGGACAGCTCTTTTTCTGATTCTGTCTGTGGGGGGTTTCTCTTTATCAGACTCTTGATAGAATGTCCTAGTGTTTTCAGTGGGAGAACAGTGAGGTTTCTCAGTCCCTCAAAAAATACTATAAGGCGTTACAGAAGGATTTTCCAGAACCTACACCCTCCTGTCCTGTCTGCTTTAGAAGATGTTTGTCTTACTGCTTGCAATTTTTCTGGTAGTCAGCCAGCTATCCCTAAAAAGGCAGACAGGATGTATAAAGTTCCTCAGTCTTTTAAATTGTATATATACTATTCCCAAACATAACCCAGCAGCTACAGTTAGTTGACTACTCTGCTGCTAATCACTTAGTTAATTCCAGTCCTACTATTTCTACAAATGATGGGAAAATTATTGATAGGTGTGGGACAATGTTGTATACTTAAACAACTTTGAATTTCAGAATCTAAAATTGTCAGAATCACATGTTAATGTTTATTCTGATATACTGTGAATGTATGAGGGATGTATTATCTACAGTTTCTTCTTGTGAAGAAAAATCTGCTTTAATAAATTAGTTTCTTCTATTGCACAGGTCACTGCTCATTGTTTGCAGTGTGTGTATGACGGTTAATACTTCTTTCAGGGCTATGGCCACTGGTAGGGTATTAAGGAGGTTTGCTTGGCTGTGTTCTCAGAACCTTCCAGATGATGTTACAAATAAGATTTTAAATTCTCCCTTGGATAGAGATTTAGTGTTTGGTCCCTCTGCTGTAGAGGTAATCAAAAAGTGCGATGAAAGGGGCAAGCTGATCCAGGAAATCTCTAAGATTTTTCAGCCCTCCTTTTCCAAGTTGTCCAAGGGATTTTTTTTCTCCTCATCCAGTTTCAGCAAAAAACAGAATAAACAATCTCAGCAGAATTCAGGTAAACAGACACTTAAGAAGCACAATGAGGTTTCAAGAAGATGTCTCAAACCTGGTGAATCAACACGTCTGAATGACTATTCAGGAGACCTTATGACCCTCTCCCACCCTGGCCTTCTCGCTCTTCCAGAAAAGTCTGGATTTCCATTTTTCTCTTTAGCAATAGATTGTTTCAGACAAATGGGTTCTGAAAATCATTCATTAGTGATCTTTATTTACCTCTGTTTCTAAGTTTTTCCACTCAGACTTCAGTCACTGTGAGGGAATACCTCAGGATTGTGGGTCTTATACCATCTACGATTCTCAAGACGCCCCTGGCAAGACTCCACATGAGAAAGATAGTGGTATCTGAAATCTCTCTGGTCCCAGCATCTACACTATTTTTCTTTTTTGATCCCAGTAATAGGGTTTGTCAGAAGAGAAATCATTTGGTGGAGGCAGCAGATATCTTTAAGTCAAGGTGTCCCCTTCTCCCTCCCTGTTCCAAAGGAGAGAGTCATCACAGATGGTTCAGACTGACTTTCTTTTGGGAGCAGTTTCAAAAGAGATAGGTACATACATATTAAGGAGGTGCTTGCTCTGATCAAAGCACTCAATTCTCTGAAACATCTTTGGTGTCTCTGAGACCTCTCCAAGTGTTTTCAGACAATACCAAAGTCATGTGGTGCATCAACAAGCAAGGGGGTACTATGTCATACCTCCTTTGCAGACAAGCCTGTGGATCCTCCTTTTTCAAGCAATCGCATGTCAAATGTTCTTGAAAGGGGTTACATTAGAGGTCTCCAAGTAGATCCTCCTTGGGATCTTATTTTTTGTGAGAGAAACTAACACTTGCTCCATTTGAACCAGCTAATATGGCTAACTTGGGGTTCTTAACATGGATAAGAGCTTTATTGATTGCTCTGACCTATGCAAGAAGGGTATCTGAGTTGCAAGCTCTTATGATGAGTCACCCCTACCTCATTTTCCACTAGCACAGGGTTTCTTTGAGAACTAATGTCCCACTCACCAGGCTAAACAAGGAGAAAGTTACTGTCAGCTGCCTGTCGGGTGCCAGCATCCACCACATAACCCACATATTCAGGTCACTCAACAAGTACAAATATGACTCTGCCATTGTCCATGTTGGTGTGAATGACCTGAGATGTATGATCTTGTAGCCCAGGAAGGTATGACCCTAGCCCTGAGTAGCATCCTGCCATTGCCCAGAATGATACCATAGTACAAGGACAAAATGACTGACTTCAACAATTGGCTAAGCATCTGGTGTCATTCTAAGGAGATCCAGTATCTGTCTGCCTGGGACAACATGGTCGACAGACCATGATCCTTTGCCAGAGATGGCCTGCACCTGTCACCCCTGGGATTCTGGATACTGGCTAAGGCTCTTGCCGCCCCTATAGTGCCTTTTTTAGGTAAGGTACAAATGACAAATTCACCACTGAAATAGGAACAGGCAAGCTAAAACTGAGGGTAATGCTACTCAATGCTAGAAGTTTAAATCTCAAAATGCACTCCCTCGAGGCACTCCTTAAAATGGAGAACATTGATATCTGTGCAGTGACTGAGACCTGGTTCAAGGCTCCAGAGAGCACCCCTGCATTACCAAGCTATAACTCATACCACACTTTTCAGCCACCTAACCTGGACAGGAATACCAAAGGTGGAGGTGTGTCCATATTCATTAAGGATATCCACACCTCCAGGCTAGTTGCTCAGCATAATGCATCCGAGGTTATCCAAGTGAAACTAACTCTGGGCAAAACTGCAATCCAAACTGTAGCTTGCTACAGATCCCCCACCATGCCCCAGAATTCCCACTCCTGTTTTCTTGATATACTGGAAAATATTAAGGTTCAACCAAGCACCCTAATAATGGGTGATTTCAACTACCCCACCATTAACCTGGAAAACTACTCATGTACCAACTCCTTAGCTCAACGCTTTCTGGAATTCATAAATTCCACTGCCCTGGATCAACTTATCCACACCCCCACCAGGGGCAATAATATCCTAGACCTAGTCATTACCAACATGAGCGACCGGTGTTCCACACCTGAAGTCAACTCCTCATTGGTCATCTCCAACCATAAGCTAATCACCCTAGATATCCACATCCCGCCCCCACCCTCATTAAGGAAACCACAGTAAAAAATTTCTCCAAAGCCAATTTCATGCTTCTTAAGACAGAAGAGGTGAACTTCATGACACCCATGTAGATGGACAATACAGGTACGACTGCTGAATCCTACACAAATGCACTCTGTATGCACTTACACGAGTGCATGAATCATGCTATTCCAAACAGAATCAAGATGCTGTCCTTCAGAAAAAGGAAGCCAATCTGGTGGTCCCCTGCCATAAACAAACTCTACAACAGAAGGAAGAAACTGTTACAAAAGGGAGTAAAATCCCATGAGTGGGGGAGCTCCCTGGTAAGCCTCAGTAAGAAGCTGAGATCCCTTATAAGATCCTCCAAAACTAGCTACAAAAACAAAATTGCCACTGATTCTAGGGACAACCACAAAGTATTCTATAGCTATCAAGAATCTTAATTGCACCACCCAGATCTGCTCTGAGTTACAGCACAACGGCACAAAAATTACAGAACCAACTGATATTGCCAACATCCTGGCAGATAGGTTCAGTGCTAACTTTACCCCCCTCTCACCCCCTAAAGGGCCCATATCTATACAGGAAGAATGCAGAGTCCCTGTAATCACAACTACGCAGGTAAAAGCTGCACGCTCTAAATCCAAAAACACAGCATCCATGGGACCAGACAACATCCCAGGCTGCATTTTACATGAACTTCAGAATGAACTGGCTCCTCACTTAAGCACCATGTTCAATCACAGCCTCTCATTAGGCTTTGTGCCCACTGAATGGCACACAGCAACAGTTATCCCACTCCACAAAGGGGGAGTCACCACTGATCCTGGGAACTATTGCCCTATTAGCCTGACAAGCCTGGTCTGTAAGGCCATAGAACGTATCATCATGGAACTCATAAACAAAGACATTGGTAACCTCCAAACTCTGTACCCCAAACAGTTCAGGTTTGTGAAAGGCAGATCATGCCTCTTGAACTTAATCGACTTCTTTGAGGCAGTCACCAAAGCCGTAGACAAGGGTAAGGTGGTTCACACAGCCTATCTTGACCACGCCAAGGCTTTCAACACCATTCCCCATTCTGGAATTTTAGCTAAACTCACTAAACTAGGTATAAATCCCTACATCACAAGATGGGTTGCCAACTGGCTCACTGACAAAAACCCACACTGAAAAAGTTGCAGACTCCAAATCTGACTTCAAACCAGTGACAAGTGGAATACCACAGGGTTCAGTCCTCGGACCTTTCCTGTTTGGTATCTACTTCTCTAAAGTACAGGCTAACACAGAAGGCCTTTGGCTAATGAAGTTTGCAGATGACTGCAGACTAGGAGCCATAGTCGAGTCCCCAAATAATGTGGCCTCACTGAGACAGATGCCTGGTGTCAGAGCCATGGCCTCATGCTCAACGCCAAAAAGTGCATTGTCATTCCCTTTGGTAAAAACTCTGTACCCATGAATTACCACATAGGCGGCAGTCTACTTAACACAGAATGTGTGATGAGACCTTGGGACCCAGGTGGACAGTAGTCTCTCCTTTGATAATCACATTGCCACAGTAGTCAGGAAATCCTTCTACATGGCACACCTCATCACAAAAGGGTTCTCATCCAGGAAAAAAAGAGGTAATTGTTCCCCTCTACTCAACACTCATTAGACCCATTATAGAGTACAACGTCCCTTTTGGAATGTACTTCACAAGACATCTGCAGCAGCTGGAAAGGCAACAGAAGTACCTCACAAAGAGCATTACTGGCCTCAAACAGATGCCCTACACTGACAATCTCAAAAAACTTCAGCTTTACTCCATAGCATATCGCCTACCCTGATGTGATCTCTGCCTAACATATAAAGCTATGTCAAACCCAGAGCTGTTGGACATGCTATACTTAAAGAAATCCCAATCCCTCTGAGCTACACACTCTAGGGACCTAAACCTTGTCACCACAATAAACTGGATATGCTGGAGGGATAGATTCCTGTCCCAGAGACTTCCCATACTCTGGAACAAGATACCCATCTATGTCAAGCAAAGTTCTTCATTAGCACTCTTCAAGAAAAAATTTTGATGAGTGGATGGGAAATAGGAAATACACCTCGGGGATCACTTCTGTGGCTCTGCTCGACAGGGCCACAGGAAAATACCTTTCTTGGGTGGAGTAAGCCAGGGAGCCTTGCTGGCTACGCTTACTTAGGCCCTTGGGCTGATAGCCTAGTGCCTACCTATGAACCTATAATCCTTCTTTTATTCCCAGAGTGATATCTGAGTTTACTTTAAGTCGAACTATCCATTTCCTCATTTTCTTTCTTGAACCTAAAATTTAACTAGAAACAATACTTTGTACCTTGGATGTCCACAGACAACTCAGGTGCCATCTCGATAGAACTAAATCTTTCAGAGCATCATATCAATTGTTCATTTCTTGTAAGGTAAGATAGGACAACCGGTGTTAAAACAGACTAATTCCAAATGATTATCTAAAGCTATTACTTTTTATACTCACCATGACAAATCTATTCCAGGCAGGGTCAAGGCCCATTCTACAAGGACCTTGGCTTCTTCTATGGATTTTTGGAAAGAGTTAGATTCTACAAGTATTCTAGAAGTTGGTACTTGGTCCTCTGTACATTTACAAAGCACTATAAGCTGGATTCTTTCTCTAGGTCTAGATCATGCTTTGCTAGGAACACACTCCATGGGCTCCTGGACTCCTTTTCTTCCACCTCCCGAATATAGTTGGCTGCGGTACTGTACCCATATTCCTAAGGCTACTGCAGCAGTGGTCAATATGAAGAATACAGTACAGTTGTGTAAGTTGAATTTCCCATAACAGCAGATGATGACCGCGGCAGTATAACAGTAGATGATGACCACAGCAGTATAACAGTAGATGATGACTGTGGCAGTATAACAGTAGATGACCGCGGCAGTATAACAGCAGATGATGACCGTGGCAGTAGCCGTCACTCCCTCCATTCCGCATTGTTTTATGGTGTGGTTTTTATGCCAAGCTGTGGACATTTATTTTTTGTTATTCCTAACCCAGTAGTTTCAGGGCTCAGCCTCCCTCTTTCTGCTGGAAGGAACGTTCCGAAGGGCTTCATTCCCAAACTTCACTTTTCGTCAGCTCAGCTTGAGCAGCTTGACAGTTGGGTTCACGGAAGGTGCCCCGAAGCTTTGGAAGCTGTCCTGCTGTCTTATCCTTGGCAGGATATAACCCGTATAGCTAAGACTACTGCAGCGGTCATCATCTGAACACCTGCTATTACAGAAAGTTCAGCTTGCACAACTCTACTTTTGCAGTCATCCATAAATGTGGTCAGCCACAGGCCCTTGGTGTTGGCCTTGACATCATAAAAATAAATATCAAAAAGTGGATCTGAGACTCAGCTCTGCCACTGATGAAATCTGCATTCCACCAACCCTGATATTTTTAGTTCTGTCAGACAACCAGCTTGCCATCCAGCTGGAAACAAAGGGATTTACATTTAGTTTGATTAGCTGCTTACTGATTTCAAAATGTGGGACTGTATCAAAAGGCTTTTGCTAAGTCCAAGTAGGTGTGGTGAATTGATATGCCTTTAGCTAATGCATCAGTAACTTGCTCAAAGAAGTCCATCAGGTTTGGAAGGGTGGATCTGCCTCCATTACATTACAGATAAGGCTGATGGAGGGTTATAGGTCTATATTTTTCTTATTTTTATTGCATACATCTTTATTTTATTATTATAAACTGTATTAAATACATGCAAATAGTCAAATTCAACATTTTACATGTTATAAATTGAATACTTTCAGACACAAATTTATAACATCTACTAACATGTTATAATTAGGACTGTCAAGTGACCTAATAAAAAAAGGTTACAGAAGTTTTGTGAAAGGTATAAGTGATTTTGATTGATTTGTAGTTCACAAATCAAATCCACCCCCAAGTAACACTATAAACTACATATACAGCATTGCATTAGATTACTAAAATAGAAAGTGTATAGAATCTAAAGTAGATATAATAGGTATAGTTAGAAAAAAAACAAGCAATATGAAGCCCACAGATGTCTTTATTACAGATATTTGGTATGAATTAATCATAGAATAAAGAATCATTGCCATGATAACAGCCAATACATACAGCAAAAAACTTGTAACATGTTTATAATACAGTATTTGTAGCCTTAGAGATATATATATATATATATATATATATATATATATATATATATATATATATATATATATGCCATTCTCAGTTTAAGACTAAGTCATACCCTATACCTCACCATAATAAACAGTGAGAACATTTTGTTCCATCTGTTAGAAGGATAGACAGGGAGTCCATTTATTAAGAAACCCAAGTTCTCTGATCACTCTTTTGATTGTGTGTTCAGCTTTATAAATATCTTTCAATTTCTGCTAGTATTCAGTTATTTGAGAGGGAGTGGAAGAGGATGTGATGATGTGAGGTATTGCCAGCTATGCTAGGAGAAGTAGGACAGTGGATATGTAACATATGCCAGCACAGATAGCTGCAATTGTGTAAAAATTCTGTCTCATTTATATATCATGGGATCATAGGAGGTTACTAGGATAATGGCCCTGGGGCTCTTACAAGCCTAGCCAAGAGTTTATTCCCAAAAAAGAAACTTAAGTCAGCACCTGTTGCCCCTGTCTGTGAGGGACACAGGTGGAACCCCTGGGACAAAATTGTTGTTTCCCATCCACTCATCAAGGTTACGCTTGAAGAGGATCAGCAAGGTACTCTGTTTGACATTTAGGGGAAGTCTATTCCAGAGACTGGGCAGTCTCTGGGAGAAAAACCTGTCTCTCCAGCAAGTTTTGTTGATGTTGCACATTAGATTTAGGCCTTTCAAGTGGATAATGTGCGAGGAGTTAGACTTATGAATATGAAGCATCTCTAGTAGGGCAGAGGTCAATATTGCCTTGTAGGTGAAAGATAGATCGCCTCTGAGCAATCTGTATGATACTGAGTAGAGTGATAGTGCTTTGAGCCTGTCCACATAGGACAAGTGTTGGAGGCCATGCATTCTCTTTGTGAAGTATTTCTGTGGCCATTCCAGTTGGTGCTGGTGTTTGGAGAGGTACATACCAAATGGGGCGCTATATTCAATTGTTGGCCTAATGAGGGAGGAGTAAAGAGAGGTAATAACCGCCTTTCTTCTGGATGCACCCCCTTTACTTATGAGATGAGCCAAGTAGAAGGCTTTTCTGACCACTGCTGCTACATGATGGTCGAATGTGAGATTGTTATCAACCTGAGTACTTGGGTCCCTCACCACAGGTTGTGTGCTTAGAGTGTTGCCATTGATGTGGTAATCAGTAGGAGCCATGTTTTTGTTGAATGATATGATAATACATTGTTTTGCATTTAACTTAAGGCCATGGCTTTGACACCAGTCATTTCTTGCTGTGAGACGCTCTTGCAGTACGTTAACATAATCAACTTACAGTCATCTGCAACCTTGATCAGTCACAAACCTTTTGTCTTTGCCTGGACCTCTGAGAAGTAGATGCTAAATAGTAGGGGTCCCAGGACAGATTCTGGGGAGCACCACTATTGACAGGTCTGCAGTCGGAGGTGATGGCACCTATTTTGACCTTGTGGGTCCTATCGGTGAGCCAGTTAGCTACCCATCTAATGAGATAAGGATTTATGCCAAGTTGTGTTCGCTTTTTGATGATGCATGAATGGAGGATTGTGTCAAAGACCTTGGCCAAGTCAAGGTAAGCTATATGTACTGACTGTCTCTCACTGAAGTCCTTGGTGACAGTCTCAAAGAATTCAGTGAGGTTCAACAGACAAGATCTGCCCTTGATGAATCTGAACTGGGTGGTGTCAATTGCTTACAGGTTGCCTATGTCCTTGTTTATGAGATCCATAATAATACACTCCATGGCTTTACAGATCAGACTTGTCAAGCTAATGGGGTGATAGTTTCCAGGGTCAGTAGTAGCACCACCTTTGTGCAAGGGGATGACAAAGGCAGTTCTCCACTCTGCTGGAATGAAGGCTGTACTAAGACTGTGGTTGATAATAGGGTGCTCAATGGAAAAGCTAGTTCTTGCTGGAGATGGTGCTGAATACAGTCTGGGATACTATCAGTTCCCATGGAAGCTGTGTTCTTTGCCTTGGATAGGGGCTTTAACACTTGATCTGTGGAGATTTGAGGGATGCCAAATGGGCCTTTCAGGGGGATAGGGGTGAAGTTTACACTGAACCTATCTGCTAGCAGGTTGGCTAAGTCAACATGCTCAGTGTAAGTGGTACCATTAAGTACTAATTCAGAACAAACCTGGGATTTGCCATGGAGGGTCCTAATGTAACTGAAGAAGGCTTTGTGGTTTCCCTTTGTTTTGGAGGCTAGTTTATATTCATAATTAGCTTTGAAATTTTTCACTTGTGATCTAATTTGCTTGTTGAGGCTGAGGAGAGTGCTTTTTCAATTTGGAATTTGTTCTTTTTTACCCTTGGACAACAGTTTCTTCCTTTTGTTGTAAATCCTGTTGATAGAGAATGTTCACCAGACAGAGCAGGTTTTAGTTATATTGGGTATGGCTGAGTCCATGCAGTTGTACAGGTGCTTGTATACTCCATTGTCATACTGTTCAGCATCGTTGTCTGCATCCTCTGAGGGTAATGGTGGTGTGAAGCTTATGATACCCTCCCTTAGGAGGTTGTAGTCAGCTTTTGAGAAGTTTTTTTTTAGCCTGGTTATGGCTGAGGGGTAGTTGGGTGGGATAGCTTTGAATGAGGCAGACCAATGATCTGATCTCACCAGGGAAGAACGTAATGTGGGAGAGGTGCATCAGTCACCCATGTTGGTGAGAACCAAGTCCAGAATGTTATCTCCCCTTGTGGGGGATGAGACAAGCTGCTCTAGTGCATTAGAATTGATGAAGTCAAGGAATCATTGGGTGAGTGCATTAGTGCAGGAATAGTTCACCCAGTCTATGTTGGGGTAGTTGAAGTCACCAAGGATCAGTGTGTTAGAGGATACCTATATGGAGTCAAATAGGTCCAGGTAGGAGGAATGGGTGTCCTGAGTCATGGACAGGGGTCCATAGCTAGCTATTACTTGGATAGGTGTCTTGCCAACTGTTAATTGCAGCTGGAGTAATTCCAGTGCATCATGCTGGCAAATCAGTCTGGCGGTGTGGTTGTCCTTAATGAAGATAGAGACTCCACCAACCTTAGTCTTCCTGACTTCATTTTGGGGTTAGAATGTGGTATAGCCTGGTAAGGCAGGGGTGCTCTCCATAGCCCTGAACCAAGTTTCCATGACGACACAGACACTGGCATCTTCCAGTGCTAGGAGAGCCTCCAGTGAGTGTGTTTTCAGGTTAAGGCTCCTAGCATTAAGCAGCATGTCCTTCAATTTACTTTTTGACAGATTTTTTATGTTGAAGATTTGTCTTTGGGACATAGCTTAGAAAAGGCACTATGGGGGAGACAAGAGGCTTGGCCAGGATCTAGAATCCCAGGGGTGACAAGTGGAGGCCATCTCTGGCAAAGCATCAAGGCCTGTCAACCATGTCTTCCCAGGCAGACAGATACTGGATCCTCTTGAAAAGACAGTAGAAATTAAGCCAATTGTTGAAGACAATTATTTTTTGTTGGTATTGTAGTATTCTTGGTGAAGGTAGGATGCTGCTTAGGGCTAGAGTCATACCTGCCTGGGATACATACTCTGAGAACTCAATCACATCTCTTTCATATAGTCCGGGGAGGTATGTCTCAAGTCATTCACACTAACATGTACAATGACAGAGTCATACTTGTACCTGTTGTGGAGAGACTTAAGTGCATATATGATGTAGGGGATTCTGCCCCTGACAGACAACTGACTGTGACATTCTCCTTATCGAGTCTGGTGAGGGGGACATCAGTGTGTCTCACAACTGAGTCACCAATGACTAGTATGTTTGGTTTATTGTTATGCCTTACAGGCTGGGTTTGTGAGACACTGGTGCGTTGTGTGCTGTGTGTGATGCATTTGGTGTTGTGTGTGGAATGTTTGTGAGTGTCATTTGGAGGTCTCAGTTGTTTAAGTAAGTTTTTATTAAGGACCTCTGCATAGGTGGGTGTGTCTTGTGCTTGGCTATGAGATGTGGGTGGTGTGGTGTTTGTGATGGCAATCTCCTCTTTGTCAAGAGTACTGACTTTTTCGCAAGAGAGCATGGATTCCAGGTTACTGATATAGATGCATTTTTCGCAAGTGGAAGAATTATGTGCTACGAGAAGAGGGCTGTCAGTAAACATGAGGCAGTTCTACACTGTGTCAGTATGCCATGTTGACCAGGCTGGCAGGAAAAACTGATGAGAATTGTTCAGACATAGTATTCTGAATACTTGGTGGACTTATGAAAAGAGGGTTTTAATAAGGGCTTGTCCACAAGAGTGCAGACCACAAAAAAACTTTTAAAATGTAAAATACCTTGCCTGAAGCACAAGTGCTAAAAAAACAAAACTAAGATGCTTAATCAGGCTACTAACAAGCAGTAATAAGTGCAGCAGAATAAGAGCACTTGAACACTTAAGAGCACACAGAAAGCAAAATAAGGTAATAAAGTAGGTAGAACACAGTTCCACTAAGAGCAGATGAATAAAGTGCATTTTTTTTGTTGTTAAGTGGACAGGGAGGAAACAGAAGATAATTCAAGATTAAGAAACTGATGGAGTTGCCCTTCCCAAATGTTTTCTCTGTACACAGTAGATGTAGCTGATGAGATGGGACTGGTAGGAGTGTTTGACATCAAAGAAGCAAGGGGTAAACTATTATAGTTGAATAAGAAAATGAGATGGGGCTGGAAGTGTGTTCAAAGACAAATTTACAGCAGGGATGGGCAATTCCAAAGCCACCAAGTTTAAGAGTACAACATTTGGGTAGGAGAGTGGGAACAAAAAACTGCAGAGAGAGAGAGAGACCACCAATATCCAATCAATACTCAATGAAAAAAATAAATAAATGCAGTACAGTTTTGTTAACTATCTCTGAAACAGAACAAGTGCAAAAAAGTATACTTATATTAGCTCTGTATGTCCAGATGGTTTTAGAAGCAGTCACAATCAGCTAAACAGCTCTGCCTCTTCTTCTTCTTTCGGCTTTTCCCGGTTAGGGGTCACCACAGTGGATCTCCTGTCCACTCATGATTGGCAGTAGAGTTTTACAGTGTCAAGTTGCCAGCCTGGTGTCCAACCTTCCACAGAAGGCACACCCATGCACACACTCACGCCTAGGGCCAATTTAGAGTGTCCAGTCCACTTACAGCATGTCTTTGGGATGTGGGAGGAAACTGGAGCACCCAGAGGAAACCCACGCGACCATAGGGAGGACATGCAGACTCCACACAGAAGGCACCCCGGCCAAGGATCGACTGGAGAACCTCATGCTGTGAGGCAACAATGCTAAATGCTGCACCACCGTGGCTGCCCAACTAAACAGCTCTGCTACTGATCACAAATACACAGAAATGTAACTATATGAATAGTATTAAACAAACAATAGAGCCCCAGGCAATCAGATAAATACAGAACTTCAAAGAATGTAAAACAACCCCCACTAGTTCTGAACCAGCCCTGAGAAACAAACTGCAGAGAGCGAGAGAGAGAGACCACCAATAGTCAGTCAGTATTTAATGAAACAAATAAATAAATGCAGTACAGTTTTGTTAATTATCACTGAAACAGAATAAGTGCAAAAAGTATACTTATATCAGCTTTGTATGTCCAGATGGTTGTAGAAGCAGTCACAGCCAGCTGAAAAGCTCTGCTATTCAAGTTACTTGTATTAAAATTGTATCAATAGCATACCCTGCTGGACAGAAAAGACATACATATTATATCAACTATACTGTTATAAATAGGATACTGGAAGAGAAGAGGTTAATCTCAGTCCAGCTAAATTTGACAAATGGTGAGAAATTAAATTACTTAATTTAAGTCATAACGATTGTATTTTACAGTTTTGACTGCAGCCATGAAATGTTTGTGCCAGAGAATACTTTATTAGCTCCTGTAAGAAGAGTGAACATTTTTTTATGGTTTTAGGACTTCCAGAAGCTGCAACAGATCTTAGCAAAGCACTGTCTGTGTGAATGGTAACATGTGTGTGAGATTCTTGGTCAGTTGCTATCAATTGGGGTAGTATGGGAACCATAATAATATGAGATGAGACTGAAGTCTCAGAACACTCTGTTTTTGTAATCTGGCAAAGATGGATCTCTCAACTACTTCATCTTGCCTTGCTCTAGTAAGTAACCAGGGAATAGTAATTATTTAGATCAGTCAGAAAAAATATAGTGAGATTATTAAGTATTGTTTTTATGTAACTCTGTAAACCTGTCCACCTATGTTATTTTTAATATTTCCTGTGGCTGAAACTCTGGTGTTTCTTGTAACTAGATATTTAGTATTTTCATGTTCTTTTTTATTTATTATTAAATATATTTAAACTTTTCACCATGGCTGGTCCTTTAGAGAATATTTTAATCTCTGAGAGCACTTATATATATTTGGTGATAGCTCTGGCCGGTCCTGAAAGCCTTGCTGTTGGTCAGACTGTCATTTGTATTAATATTAATTTCACTTAGTATAATCAGGTACCCTTGCAAGAGCCTTAGAGTAGCTGGCTTTGGAGTGTCTATTGACAGTGTAACTACCTTATAGACTGGGCAGAAGGGGTATAGCTAGTAAATCTGTGCAAGCCTTTCCCAGGTGTTTGTGTGTGTGTGTGTGTGTGTGTGTGTGTGTGTGTGTGTGTGTGTGTGTCCACTACATGGAGCAGGGACACAAAGCATTGATTTCACAGAGTAGGTACTGAAGGACATGGCTTGGACACTTGGCTGAGGACTCAATCCTTCAGCTGTGCCAAAAGTCTTACTGGGCATCTGGATGGGGGGCCCAGACCCTGGACTAGTGTGTTCCCTGTATGCTCTTAAGGGAAATTGTGCTTGATGCAAAGATCTGCATCTGGAAATACTGAGTGTATAATTTTTTTATTCCAAGTGAATGTCCCTCTCCAGTGCTAGTGGTGAGAATTCAGGGTCCTTGAGTACTGGCCAAGAGTGGGGATGTCACAGAGGCCTACAAATTCTTGTGACTATTTTTTTTAGCAGCCAGGATACATCTGCACTTTTCAAGTTCAGTAATGCATGTTCACTTTATGGAGAGAGATACTTACATCAGTTCTCCATACCTCTGATACAAATCTAGTAAAGGAGATGAGATGACTAGGTTTAGTAGTGACTCTAGGAGGCTTTGATTGGCTCTGACAAGTAAGCAGCCTGATACATTGTTTGTACTCATGGTGCTAGTGTTATTGGCCTTGGAGACAGCTGTCAATACTTGTTCTGAAGTGATCAAGGAGGATGGTGTGGACATGCTGATATGTGGAAAGTTAGGGGAAAATGTCTGAGCTGAATTTGTCTTCCTATATGCTGGCAATATCCTCTGGGGATGAGTATGTATTATGTATTAGTTGAGTGCACTGCTGAACATTGCATCAAAGGTCTCTGACTTAGTTGACGAAGGCTTTCTGGTTGTGTGTAGCATAGGTATGCAATTTTTACTTTATGCTTTCTTCTAGAGGATTAGATTTTACTTCTGTATTAGTTATGTATATACACTTGAGGGTTTATTCACCATTAAGTATTTAATATGTTTAAAGCTTCTATTAATCACACCTGCCATATTTTCTACTTATACCGGTTATTACAATACATTATATTACTTGTACTTAGTGATAAAAGGAGCAAATAAGCAACTCTAGCCTGCCCTTAAAGTACATTGAATATTTTACCTCTTCTCCATCCCAATCTTCCCTCTTACCCTTACATGACCTCTTAAATGCATGCGTGGTTTCCCTTTTCACTAAACATTTCAATAGCCCATTTGATGGTCTACAGCATTGTCTTAGAAGAAACATTTTCTGAGTCCCAGGGATTGGTTATTTCCTACAATAATTGGCCTGTACTGCCTTCTCATCCCTATGCTGTTGCTGATCTCAAGACATCTTTATATGTCCCTGACCTGATCTTCTGTACCAGACTCCCGAAACTCTCTGTACTCAAGTCCCAAGTGAGAATAAATCTATATGTCTTGTATAATGGTCTTACTCCTTTTCTTTGTGTTACAATTTTTCTGGTGATTTAACTCTGGATTCCGTAGATTAGCTTTATTCTTTTCATTGTATGGTTTCCAGAACAAGTACTTGGTTGTCTGACCTAGCTGGGTATTTTAGAGTGGAAGCTTTACCTTTTAGCACACCAATATTCTATCTGCTGCTTCCACCACCCTTTCTGTTCTTTGTTGCCTAGTCCTCATGAGATCAATATCTTCAGACCTTTTCCCTTGCCTTTTCACATCAGTTGCACTCCCTTCAAATAAAACATCATGTTGTTCACATAAGAGCACTGCTTATCATTTATTTTCCTTAAACCTCTCTGAATAACAGTTATCGCCTGCAAACAAAACTTTTAATATCTCTATAGGTAAGCAGCATTTTTAGTAATGCATGACATTCAACACACGTGGAAAATTCACTAACTCTACAATGTGAGTGACTCATTGCCCCAAAAGTAATATTCCCATGCCTGAGGTTAGTAAACTGGAATCTGGAATGAACCCTAGCTATACATGTGACTAACCAGCATTAAAAACTGAAGTCTAAGATTTCTTTTAGAACCTGTCACATATGAAAACCCTGGAAGAATAACCAGAGAACAAATAATTATTTATTATATTTTACAAAAAGATCCCTCAGAATAAATGGTACCAAATAACACAGCGAGGAAACAAAAGTAAAAAATGGTACCAAAACACAGAGAATCAGTATATAAAACTCAGGTTTAATAAAATAATAAAACAAGGTAAGCATTTTCACACATTGAAATGTGCTTCTTCAGACTGATCAGTGTGTGAAAGCACTTACCTTGTTTTATTATTTTATTAAACCTGAGTTTTATATAGTGATTTGCTGTGTTTTGGTACCATTTTTTACTTTTATTTATTATATTTTATTTATTTTACATTTGTTTACCGGGAAAGTCTGACTGGGTGGAAAACCCATTTTCAGTGATGGCCCAGGGAGAAGAGCTCCAAACAGAACAATGGTATTAACAACAATACATACATAATTACATTAAGAAATAGACAGTATAAACAGTAACAAGCCAGTGCAGTATGTTACAAGTATAGTCTTCAGGGTAGTAAATACAAGTACTTTGAATCATAATTTACAATTACAGTATTTGAGCAAAAAATTGCAGTTAGACATTGAAAAGGCAGAACATTCATAGTAAACTAATTATTTATATGAGCGTGATTGAAAGAGGAAGAACTACTCAGGTGATCTAATGATAGTACTGCTAATATGCCGAGTAAAGCTAAGCGGGAAAGAACAGATGGCAGGATACTAGTTAGAACTTATGACACATCAGAACCCCAAAAAAAGCAGACAACAATTTGTAGGATTACTTTCAAATGCTGCCACATATTGGCACAAAGACATAAGTGGAGACCAAGCAGACACATGTATTCTAGATACTGTTCAACAATGGTGGCTTTTATACTAACGGACAGTATAACAAAGCTTATGAATGGATTTTCATAGCTGCATGTTTATACTTTCCACAGAATGACTGAACAAGTGCTTAAACTGAACTGTCATATCACCAAGAAAGATATTTTTGTCAGATAATAAAATCCCTGCCTCTCAAAGCACAGCATAGAGAAAAGAATTGTATGAAAGAACACTGAGAGAGTTACAGACTTGTCCCACATACTACTGGGACATAAAATTAGGGAGCAGAAAAAAAACTGCCTGTACTGTTTATTCCGATGTAATGCCAATACCTTGATATTTCATTAGTCTTCAAAATTAGCAGTTATTTTCTGTGCCACAGGTCATATGCCTTAGAAGAATGTCATGTTTTATTTAGGTATCCAGTATATAGTGAATTTCTATGGTGTTGAAATCTAGAAAATGTTTTATTTGGGTGTGCGCACATACACACCCTAATACATTGCAACAGATGCAAAGTTTTCTACCAGTGCTCAACTTTATTAATAGATTTCTGGAATCATCGAATGTCATCTCACAAGTAATTTACAATTTGCATGGTGTAATTTATTAAAGAACTCCACCCAAAAGTAAAGTTTTTTTTCTTCCAAAAAAAATGTTTTTCCTTCCCTGTAATACAAGACTAAACATTTTGCATACAGAAAAAAACATAATTTTATAATCGTTTGCCTTTCTTCCCTACATGTGTCTCATCTGTTACATCACAACAGCTACTAAGAGTGGCACAGTAATTAAGTTAGGTCACTTATCCCGACAACAGAGCCATTAAGAAAACAATGACCTGGTCTGTGACATCAACAGGATTTGTTGGCGGGACAAATTTGTGTCCCAGAGACTCCCCCCTTTTGTGGAAACATCCTCTCCACATAAAGCAGAGTACCTCATTAAACCTTTTTAAGCGCAACCTGGATAACTGGATGGGGAACAAAAAATACACCCCTGGGATTCCACCTGTGTCCCTGCTGGACAGTGGCATAGGGTACTGACTTGTTGGAACATGGGCTAAATTCTTGGCTAGGCTTGTAAGGGCCTCAAGGCCAATAGCGTAGTAACTTCCTATGATCCTGTGAGTGACATTTAATTGTGCCTTATCAGTTACACACTGCCAGCATCACACCTCAGATAAATAGTGTAGTGTGGAGTCTGAGCAAAGGCAGGACTTTCAAGCTTATTTCAGATACAAATGTCTTTCCCTGTAATACAACTCAGTACCACAAAAAGAAAGTAAACATGTTAATCTCACTCTTCTTTCTGTCAGTAAAAGATTTTGCATTTTTCTACACTGCAATTTCTGCTAAAGTGCAATTTTCTTTGGGAGATGAGGGAAGAAGACTTACATGAAGGACTTAAATTCTAGCTACAATATTTAAAACTGAATGCAATGCAAACCATCTCAGCCCAAGTAAAGCCTGCTAATCAGAGCTCATATTTCTCACACTTGAACAATGAACTACAGTTGCTACTTTGAAAAGAATAATTAATTCAGCTACATTTTCAAGCCTGTCATTCAAACATTCCTTACACTGCTGTACCAGAGATGGTCACTAATGACAATTAAAGGAAGTTAAAGTAATTAAAATGCAGGTTGGTGCTGACAGTGAAAAGTAAGCAGTCACAGCACTGTTGTCAACTGATGAGAGAAAAGACTTCAGTAAATGATCCCCACAACATAAGGATTTCTTTCTGTCCCTCTAACATGACATAATGAAGGTGAAGCCATTGACTGTAAAACAAAATAATGCTGGCCATGGCAGCCTCCTTCAGCTCTTTTTGGGGTATAACAAACTAGAAAATAACAGTAACCATTTACTTTGATATGGAGGCATTAGCAAGGCAGAAATTTAGATTTGCTGAACAACATCTTTTTTTCAGTTCCTAGGTATGGTTCTCCTTTACAGGAAACAAGCAGAATACATATTTCTGAAAATAAAATTGTGGCAAGACCAGACTTGCACATTTTGGAGTATTGTGACTGCCTTTACCTTGCCAGGCCATCCATTCCCACTCATAGTGCAGTTTTATTGCAGAAAGGTTTTTGTTCCTTTAACACTCTCCTTTGAAGCTTCTCTAAGACTGTGTCCCTGTCCTTGTATGCTTTTCAGCAACCCTACACTGGAGTCTGAAGTCCTGGTGATTATTGTTCTGCGGACCAGTAAAATAACCTCCAAATCCTGGTATTTGCTCATCATATGATAGAAATGAGCATCTCACCAGCTTAAGCTGTTGTGTTTTCACACTTTGTGATGCAGTGGGATGGCAGACTATCATAACTTTCATGGTGATGACCTGGATTGGTGGACTATCATTGCTTTCATGGTGATTCCCTGGGATGGTGGACTATGATAACTTTCATAGTGATGCCCTGGAATGATGGACTATCATTGCTTTCATGGTGATTCCCTGGGATGGCAGACTATCATAACTTTCATGGTGATGCCCTGGAATGGTGGACTATCATTGCTTTCATGGTGATTCCCTGGGATGGTGGACTATGATAACTTTCATAGTGATGCCCTGGAATGATGGACTATCATTGCTTTCATGGTGATTCCCTGGGATGGTGGACTATCATGACTTTCATAGTGATGCCCTGGAATGATGGACTATCATTACTTTCATGGCAGTTCATTGGGACGGTGGACTATCATTACTTTCACGGCAATACAGTGGGATGGTAGACTATCATTACTTTCATGGCGATGCACTGGGATGGTTGACTATCATTATTTTCACAGCAATGCAGTGTGAAGGTTGACTATTATTACTTTCACGGCGATGCAGTGGGATGGTTGACTATCATTACTTTTGTGGTGATGCCCTGGAATGGTGGAATATCTTTACTTTGACGGTGATGCCCTGGGATGGTGGAATATCTTTGCTTTCATGGAGATGTACTGGGATGGTTGACTATCATTACTTTCACAGCAATGCAGTGGGATGGTTGACTATCATTACTTTCATGGCGATGCAGTGGGATGGTGGACTATCATTACTTTCATGGTGATGCACTGGGATGGTGGACTAACATTATTTTCATGGTGATGCACTGGGATGGTGGACTAACATTATTTTTCATGGTGATGCACTGGGATGGTGGACTAACATTACTTTCATGGTGATGCACTGGGATGGTGGACTATCACTACCTTTATGGTGATGCCCTGGGATGGTGGACTGTCATTACTTTCATGATGATGCACTGGAATGGGGGACGATCTTTACTTTCATGGCGATGCACTCGGATGGTGGACTATCAATACTTTCATGGTGATGCAGTGGTATGTTGGACTATCAATACTTTCATGGTGATGCAGTGGGATGGTGGACTATCAATACTTTCATTGCAATGCACTGGGATGGTGGACTAACATTACTTTCATGGTGATGCACTGGGATGGTTGACAATCATTATTTTCACAGCAATGCAGTGGGATGGTTGACTATCATTACTTTTGTGGTGATGCCCTGGAATGGTGAAATATTTTTACTTTGACAGTGATGCCCTGGGATGGTGGACTATCATTACTTTCATGGTGATGCACTGGGAGGGTGGATTATCATTGCTTTCATGGTGATGCACTGGGATGGTGGACTATCATTACTTTCATGGTGATGCACTGGGATGGTGGATTATCATTGCTTTCATGGTGATGCAGTGGGGTGGCAGAATATCATTACTTTCACGGTGATGCCCTGGGATGGTGGACTATCATTACTTTTGTGGTGATGCCCTGGAATGGTGGACTATCATGACTTTCATGGAGATGCAGTGGGATGTGGACTATCATTATGTTCACAGTGATGCATTGGGATGATGGACTATCATTACTTTCATGACGATGCACTGGTATGGTAGATTATCCTTACTTTCATGGCGATGCAGAGGGATAATGGACTATCATTATTTTCATGGCGATGCAGAGGGATAATGGACTATCATTACTTTCATGGTGATACACTGGGATGGTGGACTATCATTACTTTCATGGTGATGCAGTGGGATGATGGACTATCATTACTTTCACGGCAATGCAGTGGGATGATGGACTATCATTACTTTCACGGCAATGCAGTGGGATGGTGGACTATCATTACTTTCATGGTGATACACTGGGATGGTGGACTATCATTACTTTCATGACGATGCACTGGGATGGTGGACTACCATTACTTTCATGGCGATGCAGAGGGATAATGGACTATCATTACTTTCATGGTGATACACTGGGATGGTGGACTATCATTACTTTCACGGCAATGCAGTGGGATGGTGGACTATCATTACTTTCCTGGCGATGCAGTGGGATGATGGACTATCATTAGTTTCATAGCGATGCAGTGGGATGATGGATGGACTATCATTACTTTCACGGTGATTAACTGGGATGGTGGACTATCATTACATTCATGTAATTTCCTGGCCAGTTAGACTTATTCTATCCTCATGATATAACTATTGTAACTGGATTATCAAGTCAAAGATGTAACACTTTCATTTTATGTACATTAAACCTAGTAGACATTTTTCCTTAATTGTCAGTTTGTACAGCTCCTCGAACAGGTTATCTTCTCCATGTTTTATTGAACCCATCTTCATTACAGCTATCTATGGGCAAGTTGAGCCATTTCAGTAGCCTCTGAAATATTTCAGCCATGCTGGTCAAGAAGCACTTGTACTAGCACGTTTCCCTGTGATTCACTTTACTTTTCTTGGTCATTTGTGCAGATAGTATCATATTAATTACCCCTCCCTTATATTTATGTCTAACCTGATACCTTGCCCTTGAATCTTACTTCACAGCCTTTAGGGAAGGATCTGAATTGAGTTTCTTACTGTGGTCACATGATATGGTATGTACTGATAAGCCCCTCCCTAGTGTTTCTATACAGCAGTCATAAAGCTAAATAGATCTAACGTGTACTTGCTAACAAGGAGACTGTGCTGAGCAATGTATTGGAGACTACTTTTCTCCAGGTATGTCCTCAGTCTTTCCTGGAGGTATTTTTTATCTTTTCATAATACTATTGCCAGGGTGACTGGTCTGTATTCTCGGACTGGTTATAATGTCTTCTTTGTGGGCAGACAGTGTAATATTTTTATATCTCTCCACCAATCAGTGACTTTTGCAACAAGTATTTCAGAGATGCCAATACCTTGGCCATCATTTTGTGATTTTTCTGTAGGGTAACCCATCTGGTATCCAAGTCCTATGCTCCCTCAAACAATCATAGTTAATAGGGTTACAGTTGTTGGGACCACTAAGAAGCCTAGCCCAAATTCCCAGTTGCCCTAAGGACTTTTTTGTCACTTGCTTAAGGTCACATCATAGCCAAATGAAGGCTGAAGGAATCTAACCCTGTACCACAGGAGCTGCTGCTCAAAGTCATAACCCTTTGCACAAAATGCTCATGTGTTAGGCTGTTCCTTTGTTTCTCTATGTGCCAGTGGTAGATCCTTCCATCTGTCCATTCTTCTCTCTATCACCCATTCTTTCTTCCCATTCTGCAGTTCTGTTGTGAAATCTAATGCAGAGTTTATTTTCAACATCATTACCTTTTTATTTTTTTCCTTTGCTTTCCTTCACTGATTAACTTGCATAGTTCTAACTCATTTTTTCTTATGTTCATATGTAAGTACTAGGCTAGCTACCCTTGCAGGCCATTTTAAACCTAGCCAATTCATTTTCAAAGGTGAGAATCAAACCCTGTACTTGTGTCTGTGAGGTAAACAGCTTAACCATTATGCCAGCCCAAAACCTCACACCTATGCTATGTCCCTATAAAGACATGTATATGCCCCTTTCTTACCCTTAACTGTAGCTCCCCCCCCCCCCAGTTTAACTTCTTAATTTCTGAGTCTGACACTCATTTCCTTATGTGTGGGCACCACTGTCTGTTTACACATAGTCTAGATTTCCACTATTGCCTGTCCTGATCTTCGTTTCTATTCCTCTAGTACACATCTTTCTCACTTCTCCCTACTCCTCACTGTCACTTTGCTAGTAAATATTATCTACCACTAACTAAACTTAACTATCCTGCACTTTCTTGCTTTATCCCCTTCCCACTGGCAACTGAAGCACTTACCTTGGCTGCCTCTCGCCTGTCTTTCCCCCCCCTTGATTAGGTGGTTCATATGTTACTTCATAACCTTGCATTTGGTCCATGCCTATAAAACTACTCCTGCTCCAGTCCTTGTCTTAATCAGTCTGACTTTCCTTACCAACAGTGCCATATTCTTTACCTTAGTTTCACTAGCCAAGCATAGACTACTGACAAAGATGCCTTCTGTTGTTTAGCATGCAAATGCTATACAGAAATATCTTCTTTATACAAGGCACTTGTTTTAGAATACACAATTCTGTTATGTAAGATCTCTTAATTCCCATTCTAGCCTTGCATTACTGGAATGCATTACCTCTTTAACGAAAAAAGAGACTATGAAAATTACTGCCTAAATTAGATTAACTGTAAATCATTATTTAGATTATTACTACCACTGGTGTCTTTACAGTCATGCTTTCTAAGTATGCAGTGAGACTTTAACAGTTTCCAAATTCACATGACTAGATTTTATTGCCACTGGGCTACTTTGAAATTAGAGAAGTCTCAGATGTCATAACTGGAACATTTCTCTCTTGTGGGGCATGTTGCTAACATTAATGAGAGGAGTTTGTAGCCCACCATCTAGTAATTGGTCAAAAATTCTAATAGCCAAAACAGCATTCCTGACTAAAGTGAACTATGGTTTTCAGTGGGCAGCAAAGTCCCCCCAACATTTCCATGCAGGAGCTGTACTCCCCAATCCCATACATGTACACGTATAACAATCCCCCTCAATGGAAAAATGATAAAAAAGCTATATTTGAGGGCTTTTCTTTGGCCATAATGTTTTTTGTCACGTAATTAATTTTTGACTAACTGGCTCTGGTCACATTTTCTACTTCTTCAGGAAAGAACCAAAACAGGCAACAGGCTAAATATGTTAAGTATGAATAATGACTTAATTATAAAGTGTTCTACAGACATTTCAAGCGCGCTGTTTGAATTTATTTAGAAGAAAAGTAACTAGCATGAAACACTTCTAATTCGGTATATAACAAAGCTTTTATTCATACTATGCCTGGTATGCATTTTTTTTAAATGTTAAGTTACATAACACTGTTTTCAACTTTGCAGTTCTGTAAAGTAAGCTAAACTGAATTGCACTACTTATAATCACTGTGAACTTCATCAAAGCGCAGCTTGATTTTCAAAAATGTTGTCTTGCATAACTATGAATGCTTTTTCATTATGGGTTTCCTGAACCTTAGGCATCTCTAAGCTAAATGTAAACCAGAACTGTTTTTTGGCAGTACATGGTAAGGGCCTGTAAAGCCAATTAAGCAAATGAAACATGAAACGTATTATGCTTGGTTTCATTTCACTACCTAAAAGCATAGGCCTGAAATTTGTTTCTCCGTGCGATTGCTTAAATGTTCATTATCTGTACGCCACTCTTTTTTTCTACTTTTAGTGAAAATGACAACATCGTGGGTTGTGGACTTAGTTAGGTGTAGTGATAAGACAACTGTAGTGTCATTAATGAGTAAAATGTTACTAAAGATCCACTTTAACATCTAGAAATAGGAAGAATTTATACTAAAAATGCCATAATCCACAGCCTGCTAGAAATGTATCGACTCGATTAATGTTCCACAGCAGGAGTCTGTAATAGAATTTTAGCAAAAAAAAAAAAAAAACCTTAATAGATTTTCCTTCAAAAATAACCAGACATATAAAGTGTGACATTTATCTGGAAATAAACTCACAATACACCATTAATTTTAGCTTTATTAATTTACATTTGCAATGGCTAGTATGTGAACTGACCATTACTGCTTGAACTTTTAACATTTGCAGCACATTTTTACAATTATATCTTCATATAAATGATAATTACAACTACTGACTGTAATAACTGAACATTGCTCTTATAGATATGGTAGACATACAGATTTATGAACCACTGGACAAGCCCCTCTGGCCACTGTAAAAAAAGCATACTTCTGATTTAGTGTACCGCCAGGAGAATGTAACCTAATCTGAAACTATAGTCTCTTCCTGTAGACAAGTCTTGCCTTTGCTATTTCCCCATAATCATTGATGTGGTGACTATGGAGTGATTCATTAATTTGCATCATTCAGCTTCTACATGCATCTGACAAGATGTTATCGTGTGTGTGTACCGTCATTGAGGATGCACAGACCAGGCTGCTGATATGACCAGTTTTGTTTGTTTGTGTCTTTCGGCTTTTCCCGGTTAGGGGTCGCCACAGCGGAACTCTGGTCTGCTAATGATTGGTAGTGGATTTTTACGTACCGGGTTACCAGCCCTGACGCACAACCTTCAACGAAGGCACACCTCATTCACGTATGCCTCACACAGAAGACACTCTAGCTGAGAATCGAACGGGACGTCTTGCTACGAGGCGACAACGCTACTGCAGCACCACCACCGCAGTATTATATGATAATGCAACAGAAAGTATGTAAATATTCAAAGTCATTGTCTCTTTTTCAGTTGCATCCATAGAAAATTATTAGGACGGAGCAGGAGACAGGTTAGATGAGCTCTCCAGAAACTACTTGAGTACCACTGGTTTATTAATTTACCATTTAGTTACTGATTATGTGTTTGTTAATTTACCATTTAGTTACTGATTTACGTGTTTGTTAATTTACCATTTAGCTACTAATCTGTGTGTTTAATTTACCATTTAGTTATTGATTTATGTGTTTGTTAATTTACCATTTAGTTACTGATTTATGTCTTTGTTAATTTTCCATTTAGTTACTGATTTATTTATTACTACTCTTACATCTTTAAGTCTGTTCTTCTCTGGGCAGAGACTAAAACTGGTCTGTTGAGATCAGATCTGTGCTATGATTAACAAGATAAAAATGTAAAATAATAAAATATATAAGCATCGTGTAAAACATTTAGCATATCTAGTCACATAAGTGAAATGCAAAGATTTGCAGAACCGTGTCCCTTGCACTTACCTGATTGGATTTTACATTCACGTTTGAGTTATATTTAATGTCATGGGTCATACTCATAATATTAATCACTGTGAAAGTGTTATGTTCAATTAGTTGCTAAAGGGATCATCTTCTATGTTACCTAGGAATTCAGCTGTTGGACAGAATAAGGAAATCTAATAACTACATGACGGAGGTGTATGAAGTCTGTAATCATATGGTATACCTTCTGTGCTCCCAGCCTCTCCATTAACCACACCCAAGCTAAAAAAATGGTATGTGGTTATGGTAAAGAACTGTGAATGACTTGACATTCTGCCACACTACGTTAGTATCACAACTTGCAGACACAAACATTAACATTTATTACGAAAGTGTTCACTAGCAATCTGTTTGTGTCCGACATAAAAAATACATTCATCTTTATAAGGTCTTGCCTAGCTATATGCAAACACTAAATGAATATGTAAGCATCAATGTTTTAATTTATTACAGCAAATCCAGCTTTAAAAATGCAATATGTTCTACAACAGATGTTTTAAATATTAGAGAAGGAATATTTTACACTTGCATACTGCATGTATTAGTGCTGAATGACTGTCGGGGCAATCCAGAAAGCTGAGATGAAAGTAAAAGATGTTTTACAGGCCTAGACATTCCTTCACTTTGCATGCATTTTACTTCAAAATGTCCTTTAAATTCAGACGTGCCCTTGACATTTCCATAAATTATATAAAGTATCCCATGAAAATGTACTGCCTATAGGTGTTAAGCACATTTGCAGTAAAATGCACTGTGCTTAACCTTAAGTAGGAAAAATGAGTGCTGGTATTGTGTGGTTTGAAAAGGCAAACACTGTCTGTATTACTTAACCACATATAAGTAGAAGCCATTAGAGTGCCTGGCAAATGGCCTTTAAAACATATCAGATCAAACCAAACTTAACTGGAAACCAAAAGATAAACTTAGCATTGAGCCCATCAAAATAAATTAAGAAACAGCGAGAAATAATGAAAACAGTCAAAATGAAACGGACAAAAGAAAAATAAACAGCAGCTCAAGAATTGTTGAATGAAGTTTCGATTTTTTTGTTTGAGGTAAGATAATTCATATTCTGGTAGCAGTGAATTCAAGTGTTTGTATTAATTACGTTTCCCTACTTTATTCATTCCTGTCTCTCCCTTTTCTCCTATATTTTTCTTTATCGTTTCTTTCTCATTTTCAACACTGGATGACTCAGTGTTTAGCAACAAGGCAAGTCATTAGTGCTATCATCTTATTTATGGTAATGTGCCTCAGATGCTAACAAAAGAAATATCAGTTTGACATAATGCATTTTTGTGGTTGCTTTATTTAATGTGAATAAAGGAAATTTTCCATGATAATTTGGTAATTTTTTTCATCTTAAGAAAACATATTTGAGCAGAACAATACAGGATGTTACAGACTGCACAGCAATACACACATTATCAGTAAATCAATTATAAATTCCATATTCCAACACCAAAGAAAACTGTTACCAGTAATGGCACAGGTTGTGAAGAAGTTGATTAGTCAAAAGCTTTGATATACAGGTAGAAACTGAATTTGTATACATGAAAAGATCTGACATAAAAGTCTAATGTACTACCTGTTGAGTCACCTGTTTGAGGGATTGTTTCTCATCCCAGGAGGAAGAGTATTCCAGGCTAGGAAGTAGAGATGAAAATAACCCTATTATAGCATTGGACTATGTATAATGAGAGAGACAGGAACAAGGCAGTGGAAGAACAGGAGCAGTGCATGGGAGCAAACTATCCCGCTGCTTCACAAGAAGCTAACAGAGTACATTTAAAATTATCATTTTTATTGTAGGCGTACTGTAGTTACAGGCAACAGAGAGCATGATATTATAATGTTACTTGGAAGAGATATTAAAATATAAGTCAATGTAGAAGGAAAACACTGGTAATAATCCAGACAAACATTAGAACAGAATTCTGAGCATAGTTATTTCTGCTTGCACTGGCTAGAACTAAACAGTAATTTCTGGATCGACACACATTAATCCATCACTTTCCTTAAATTTGCGTTCTTTTTATTAAATGGGTAGAAAAGCAAACTATAAACTGAGAAGCACTAGCAGGCATTTTGGAGGAACATACACGTATTATAAAAAGACAAATTTTAAAGCCCATAATGCCCTTCCTAGATTGAATACATGTAATCAAACAAGAAGTCTTACATTTTAAAGTAAATAGTGCATTCACTCAGTCAGTTAAATAGACCAAAAATACAGCAGCCAGTCATATAATTAAATAAGATTAACAGAAATACTTCCAAGCCACTTATTTATTCAATCCCTATCAGTGATTGCTATTTAACTTTACATCAGGCTTCATTCTTTGAGTATTATGTGACATAAAGAAACATAATTTTGCTTATTTTGCTTGTAGCGATACTTGGTTTTGTCATCAAAACAGTACTGCCTCACATGAATTCGTCCAAAACCTGTTTGTTACATGGCCTAAGCTTCAAATTATTTCCTACTCCTCTGATATACTATAACAGGCTTAAATGTACTATTAGGAAATCTTTCCAGTGTTGACCATTTATTAGGACATGTCAAACAATATACAAACCCTCAATTTGGGCAAGGAACTTCTGTCCATTTATTTATTTATTTTTATACACACACACACACACATATATATATATATATATATATATATATATATATATATATATATATACACACAAGTTAGATGCTCTTCACTCAAAATCAGCTCATAGTGACTTTGTGGGCAGGCGCCATATGGTTCTCATGGCATATTACAGAAACTGGTTGGCAGGCCTTTCCACTGCATAGCGACTACTGCTGATCAGTTGTGCCCCAACCAGGTTTTTAACCCAGGTCTACTAGCTAATTGGTAATCCTGTGCCTTCAACTCTGTGCTATTGGATTGAGCATGTATGTATTTATGTATGTATGTATATATATATATATATATATATATATATATATATATATATATACATACATATATATGTGTGTGTGTGTGTGTGTGTGTGTATGTGTGTGTGTGTGTGTGTGTGTGGGCTTGCGCGCACATTCATATCTAGATATATATAAAATTATATATATATATATATATATATATATATATATATATATATATATATATATATATATATATATATATATATGGGTCTAGGACATTTCACTGAAACTCAAATGACTGAACACAAATCACTGAAAGCACAATTCACTGAAAACTCAATTCACTTAAACACATTTCACTGAAAGTTATATATGGCCTTTTTCCCACTGTAGTGCGACCCTGGAGTTAGTATATATAGTAAGGGTGTATGTGGAGGGCACCAACCCCCACATTGGGGGGTGTTGCTCCCCACATATTTTAAGTATATATTATGTTTGGAAAAAAGTAATATATTGGAATTGCAAGTATCCATGTATATAGTTCAAAATATTTAAAATATGTTGGGGGCTACACCCCCCACCATCCTTACTATATATACTAATTCCAGGGTTGCACTACAGTGGGGAAAAGGCCATATATAACTTTCAGTGCAATGTGTTTCAGTGAATTGAGCTTTCAGCAAAACGTGCACTCAGTGAAATGTCCTAGACCCATACATATATATATATATATATATATATACCTTCCTGTGCATATACAGTGGATATAAAAAGTGTATATACCCCTGTTAAAATGCCAGGTTTTTGTGATATACAAAAATGAGACCACAGTAAATCATTTCAAATCTTCTCCCACCTTTGATGTGACCTATACCTGTACAATTCAATTGAAAAACAAACAAATCTGTTAGGGGAAAACATATAAAAAATAAAAAACTCACAATATGCTGGTTGCATAAGTGTCTAACCCTTAAACTAACACTTTGTTGTGTGTGGGCACCCTTAAATTAATACTTTGTTGAAGCACCTTTTGATTTAATTACAACATTTAGCCTTCTTGGGTAGGAGTCTATCAGCATGGCACATCTTGACTTGACAATATTTGCCCACTCTTCCTTGCAAAAGCACTCCATATCTGTTAGATTGTGAGGCCATCTCTTGTGCACAGCACTCTTCAGGTCACCCCACAGATTTTCTATTAGGTTTAGGACTGGGCTCTGGCTGGGCCATTAATTTTCTTCTGGTGAAGCCATTCTTTTGTTGATTTGGATGTATGCTTGGGGTCATTGTCATGCTGAAAGGTGAAATTTCTCTTCATCTTCAGCTTTCTAGCAGACTCCTGAAGGTTTTAGGCCAATAGTGACTCATATTTGGAACTGTTCATATTTCCCTCCAACTTGACTAAAGCCCCAGTTCCAGCTGAAGAAAAGCAACCCAAAAGCATGATACTGTCACCATCATGCTTCACAGTGGGGATGGTGCTCTTGTTGTGATGTGAAGTGTTGTTTTTGTGCCAAACGTACCTTTTGGAATTGTGGCCAAAAAGTTCAACCTTGGTCTCATCAGACTATAGCACATTTTCCCACATGCTTTTGGGAGACTTGATGTATTGTTTTACAAATTTTAGCCAGGACTGGATGCTTTTCTGTGTAAGAAAAGGTTTTCTTACAATCCTACCCCATAGTCCAGACATATGGAGAATACAGGAGATTGTTGTCACATGTAGCGCACAACCAGTACTTGCCAGAAATTTCTGCAGCTCCTTCAGTGTTGCTGTAGGTCTCTTGGAAGCCTCCCTGACCAGTTTTCATCTTGTCTTTTCATCTGTTTTGGAGGGACATCCAGTTCTTTGCAATGTCACTGTTGTCCCATATTTTCTCCACTTTTTGATGACTGTATTCACTGTGTGCCATGGTATATCCAATGCTGTAGAAATATTTTTGTACCCTTCTCCTGACTGATACCTTTCAAAAATGAGATCCCGTAGATGCTTTGTCAGCTCTCTGTGAACCATGGTCTTTGCTGTAGCAGGCAACTGAGTAAATGTCAGGAAAATCCTACTAGGACAGCTGAACTTTATTTGGGGTTAATCAGTGTCTCTTTAATTGATGGCAGGTGTGTACCCAAGAAGACTGAATGCTGTAATTAAATCAAAATATATATATGTGTTTGTTTACCAGGGTATTTCACTGATCTCAGTTGACCATTTTCAGGCATACCCCAGGTGAATCGGATCACATAAGAGTTGTGCAAAGCATATTTCCAGATAAAAGGATATGCTGAAAAACAAATATGTACATATTTATAGATGCAAGAATATGCTACAACATTTAGTTTAAGAAGCAGTTTACAATGTAAAAACATGGCAGGAAAAATGGAATCATGCTTAATAGAACTTTATGGAGAAGATGTAGCCATAATGACTCAGATGTCTTATGCTACAAGGATAGCAGCATGTCATTATATAGATGAAGATATTAGGAGAGGCAATTGAGAATAGTTGCAGGAAATTATACCATGGGGTGAAGACTGAGAAAAGGTGTGAGAGGCAGGCAGATGGAAGAGGAGTAGAAACGAGACTTGTGAGACAGCTACAAAGAGAAGATGGAAGTAGGATGAATGAGGGCAGTAAGTAAGGAATGACAAGATGAGATAAGAAAGGACGAAATAGGAGTAATGGGGTGTGAGAGCTGCAGGGTTCATGTAATGTGACCCGAGTGGGTACAGCTGCACTTTGCTTGGGTGAAGAGGTGCTCCTTGAGCTGTTGTCTGAAGTATGAGTACTTTTGGATGTCTCAGATTTGGGTGGAAATGGAGTCCCATAGTTAAGGTGCTGGGATGGAGAATGCACGGTCAGTGCAAAAAAGTTTAGTTTTTGGAGTTGTTAGGGTAGGTTGAGATTGAGAGATACCCCTGATATTATATGGGTGGAGGGTTGGTGAAAAGTTCGAGTGAGACTGGACAATGTATCCGAAGAAAGAACTCTGTGAATTAATTATCCTAGTGGGAGGTTGGCTGTAAAATGTACTCTGAGCCATTTGGGTGAGAGTTAGGCAGTGGTGTTAATTATTGGGGGGAAGTAGTAATGAACTGGCAGTTTTATTGGAGATGGTTTGTAAGGTGGTGACATTTTTCTTTGAGGCTGCAGCTATAATGGTAGATTTGGCTGAAGTGGACAGAAGAGGCGATAGCTTGTTTGACCAGAACAGTAATGTGTAGATCTTTTTGCCTTTGTTTTGAATGTATAATTCAAAGTTAAGAGACTGGTCTGGCCAAATACCAAGATATTTAAAGGATGTGATAGTTTCTATGGCAGTATTGTTAACATCTTTAAAATTAAGGAAGCAGGGTACTTTGACTATTTATTGGTTAGTTCCAAATAGCATTGTGTTTTTGAGGGACTGAATACAAGCTTCTGGCTTATTAGCCAGTGTTTAAGGGTTTGGAAGTTGTCTTGGAGATGAGCTTGTATAACAGAATGAGATTTATTTAACCTGTAGATGACCATGTCATCTGTGTAAAGAATTAGCAGAATCTGAGGATGATCAGATGGGAGTTTGTTGTAAATCTGGAAGGCAGCAGAGGGTCTAAAGTGGAATCCTGAGGGGCTCCTTTCATAAGAGGAGCTGTTTCAGAGGTGGTGGTGGTGCCTACTTCCACCTTGAAGGATCTGTTAATTAATGTCTATCTATTAATATCTGAAATATGTGCTCTGTCAGTATGTTGCAATACAGAACATGAACCACATCGAAACATCTCACATTCTGCAAAATAATGTTCCATTGTAACAGAAATGTTCTTGCATGCTAAATTTGTCCTGCAGAATCAGGGAGCTCATGTGAGAAACCTTTGCTAGTGTTTCATTACCTCATGAGGAAGAATGATATCCCAGTGTTAATCGTATAATAAGTTAAATACAATCACTGAAGTCCTTTTGTCTTATACTGACCCCTTATCTTTCGTTATGCCCATTCTTTTTTGTTTTGGTATGCTTTGCCCGAATAAAGGGTTAATGCAATAAATCCTGCTTCTAATCTCTGCCCTTTCAGCCTCAGTTTCACTTCAGTGGAGAGCATCTCAAACTCCTCTGTATGACTGAGCATATTTCCTTCTTAGGAATTCACCTAATGGCAATGACTTAATTGAATACTCATGGTGGGTGTTCACAGCCCCAAGAAATCTACAATTGTAGGCTTCCATTATATGCTTGTACTCAGTTTTCCCAATTATGTGTACAACCAAGCATGTAAACAATTGATGACTTAAATGTAAGTATACTTTCAAAAATTAAACATAAGTATTGTTTATAATTAAAACAAATCAACAAAGTCATTATACTGACTTTGACATATAAACAAAATATAATCTATGTAGCTGTAATATTAAGTTATAGACTGTCAAAAGAAATGCAACAGTATAACAATATATGAAATTAAAAAGCTCATCAGTACGTTACCTTCTACTTTGGCACCCATTATAAAAGGATTAAAGATGAAGGGACAAACCCTCGGCATAACTGTGATGTGCGCATTGGCTCCAAATGGAGGTAAAAATGCCATAAAGATGAGTCAATCACTGATTTTAACTGAGTCAGCTTTTGATGAAATTACATGGGCATAGCTCTCAAGTGTACCTCATGATGAGAAGCGTTCCTCAGTTTGAATCTTAAAAAGTCCATGTTTCTCACAGTTCCATAATGAGGGGATCTGCCATACAATCTGTGTTAAGAACATTTTTAAATAATATTCTTGCTTAATAATACTGAATGAATGAGTCCTATTAATAATATCTACACAATTAATCAGTAATACTACAACTTAACTATTTGGGAAAGTTTATTTCAATTAGATTAGGACTGCAACAACAGGTTTAAAAGTAACCTCATGTAATAAGTTAGCTACAACAAAATGTTGAGACATCTGACTCACCTAGACACAAAGCTTTTAAATTCAAATGAATAACCAAATATAATCTCTCAGGCCTAATTTTTAATAAACTAGCTATTTCCTATAAACAAAAACTCCAGTTTTAAACAGATTGCTATAGAACTATTTGAAAGTTGCAGCAGTGTTGAGTCAGAAACTTTTTGATATTTCTTAATTTTCATTCCACTTTTTTAATCCCTTTTCACCTTTTTCAGCTTGCACAACAACTTGTTAAACACTAGGGTTTATACATCCATAGCTTGTTCGTGGGCCAATAGCCTAGTAACCTTTTTAAGTCTAATCATGCTTACGCCACATTTAGCAACATATTGATAATATCTATCAATAACCCAAGGAATTTTATAGTTAAATATATAGACTTGCACATATCAAACAATGACAGGCTGCCCCTGTCAATTAGAGACACGGGTGGCAAATAAACGGTATGTTTGCAATTTATGTTTAAATAGGATAAAAAATTAGTTTGGCTTCACATGGATGGGAAGCCTGTTACAGAGAAAGAGTAATCTTTCAAACACATGCCTGTCCTTCCAACATGTCCTGTTTGCCTCACAGATGAGATTTAGGTCCTTAGAATTGTTATTTCAGATGCTATTTGTTTTGTGGCTGTACAACAAATCAACATGTGTGGGATCAGAGGATGTCTTGCAGGTTAAGCATAGATCGACATGCAGCAGTGTCTAGGAGACCAAGTACAGGGATAAGGATTTGAGTGTGTCCTTCTAGGATTTGTTGTTTATATCATGTATTGGTTTTGTGAGGAAAGTCTGTTATCTCTCAAGCTGTTGCAAATGTCCGGTCAAGTACATGCTAAAACCTGTATTTGATGCCTCATCTGATGAGAGCAGAGTACAGTAGAACAATGACCTCCTTGGGCCTGGATGCCATGCCCTTACTTAAAAGTTATGCAATGTATTATGATTTTCTCACCAAGTAGATATATGATGGTCAAAACAGACCATGTTAAAAATGTGTGTGTGTGTGTGTGTGTGTGTGTGTGTGTGTGTGTGTGTGTGTGTGTGTGTGTGTGTGTATAAATGATGTATGTTAAAATAACATGGATTTCTAACTTTGAGTTGAACATGTGTTCTTTGTTCAACTTACAATTCAGTTAATGGCTTCACAAAAAAATAATAATAATGCCAAGAAAAACAAAAAGCCACTGTTGTCATTTATAAAGGATGCACTAGTGACTCACAATTGTTAACTTTCTAATCAGTGGATACTCTAACTCCCAACTTAATACAACAGCAATCTCTAATACAGTACAATATAATCATTCAGGGTCAACTGAATATAGAAGATAAGTAGTTAAAACAAAATTAAATGTACCGGAATGCCAGATAGAAGGTGTTTTAAAACATGGTATGCTACCACTGTATATAATATCTTTGTATTATTCTGGTTTACTTCATGTAAATACACACACACCCTTTGCTCCACTATACACTCTCTGGGCCCGATGCACAAATGCTTGCTGTCTAAGTAACCACTTACACTGAGGGTAGGTATTTTGTAATCTGGTCCCAGCAGTAAGCCTGTTTATAGATAGACCTTGCACTGAAGTAAGACATGTACACTGAGAGTAATTCTTTTGGAATCTGTCCATCTGACAAGCATAGCTATACTTGATGGATTTATGGTGAAGCTCTGCTTCTCAGTCCAGCAATAATAACTTCTGTTTAATAATCTAAGGTTTATCTCTTCTGGTGGGGTATACCACACTAGAAATGTCAATAATGAATCCAGAAGAATCTATTAAGCCGTTAATACTGGTGGGGCTCTGCTCCTGTATAATGACAAAGAAGCATTTGCTGGTTAGAATGGACCATGATTTACTGGACAATATAGTGGGTTATAATCAGGTCTCCAGTGATAAAAAGCTTGTGTTTGAGACATAGATGCCAAGAAGCTCACTTCAGGAGGGAATCTTAAGAGGTGAATCTTGACATCCAGGTTCAGAACACACTATAAAATATTATAAACAATGCTTTGATCATAATTCTCTGTAGTCTATGGAGCTTTATTTCCTCCATGTATTTACCACCAGATTCAGGGAAAAAAAGTATACAAGCACAAAATGATTTACCAGCTTAAAAAGCTGATAAAGCACTTTGTGTTGTCAAATAGAGACCAGTCTAACTTTCAGAATCTTTAAGAACTCAGGGCAAATTCAGGAATAGGGAAGGTGTTAACTAGATTTTCTTCTTGATATTTGAGTTTAATCTTGACTATCTGTACACTACTAAAGTTTAATTTCTTGAATTTCTATGCAACTGTCTAGTGGTAGCCCAGTTTTAGAACTATCTATTTTATTTGCATTTATTTATTTGCAGTTTGTTTACTGGGAAAGTCCATTGGGCCAAAAATGAGCCCGTTTTCAATGGAGGCTCGGGGAGAAAAGTTCCAAATATAGTTTTACAATAAAAGTCATCAATATGTCCAAATACAGTTTTACAATAGAAATCAACAGTATGTCAATTATACATAGTTTTCAAATAAAAAGTCAAACAGTTTGAAATGTATACAATTTGGAGAATGAAAAGTAAGGCAACCACAAAGTGGATAAGAAAAAGGTTTGAGAGAAGTGTCATAACAGTATTGTTAGGGAGGGAATCATATAACAACTAAATGAGTAAACTCTATTTAATGGCAGAGCAACAATATAGTTATGAATAATTAAAATAAAGAAACACATTTCCAAGCATTGCAGTGCTCCATATGAAGACTCAGTATACATGAGCACACAAAGTTCCTTCCTCCTCAAGATTTTACTTCAGACTGTAGATCTGACCCTGGTCGTATGATTCTCTCCTCATATTTTTAATGTTGGATGCAATCCTCACATACCTAATATGTGGCATCCATGTTTTGTTGATGAAAAAATGTCTGTATATTGATGATATAAGTACGCACACTATAACTACTGATGCATGTACCAAGCACAGAGCAAAAATACTGTTACAGTGAACCCTAATGTGAACTACTACACCCTTGATACATGACTATTTTTGTTACGTTTTTAAAATTTGTACTGTGACTATACTCATTTGGGTAGTACATACTCTCTGCATAATAAAGTGCATGAATGCATCTGTGAGTGTTCCCCATTGTGGATATGTCTAACAGCTGGTACTGCTTTAGTAAGGCATATGCCACAAGAGTGCAAGAACACATTGCTACACATTTAAGAGGTAGAAACTGTGCATCTGCTGGTGCAATCCTCCCCATTACACTATGGTCTTCCAGCTGCTGAAATACTGATCAAGCTTCTGTCACCTTTATCACAGAAAGGACTTCATCTCCAAAGCCATTGTGTTGGCATTAATGCAACATCGTTACTAATGATTAATGTAACGTGTCGTGCTTAAAGATACACACATCTGGTAACCAACAGCTGAACTATTGTTGGCAAGCATACAGCAAAGATTACAATGCAGATAAATAAATGTAAAATATACAAACCGTTTAAATGACTAACCCATAGCATAAGACTGTAAGTAAAAGTGCAATAAAAATGGAGTTTAGGTAGGTGTATAGATAAAAAGAATCCAGGCCATTTACTTTTATTATCTTTTGTATGTGTGCTTGCACACGTCTCTGTGCTTGTGAATATCTGAGTGTGTTTGAAAACATTTATTTATTTATTGCAATTTATGTAGATAGGTTAATTGCTGTGCCAAATCTTTTCAGTCAAGATTTGGGATCAAGATAAGCAAGTGAAAAACAAGCAGCACTGAATGCTTATTGAATATGAAAGAATGTTGAGATTAATACAAAGTATGTAATGTAACAATAATATGAAAGAATGCTGAGATTAATACAATGTATGTAATGTAACAATAATATGAAATAATGTTGAGATTAATACAGTGTATGTAATGTAACAATAATATGAAAGAATGCTGAGATTAATACAATGTATGTAATGTAACAATAATATGAAAGAATGCTGAGATTAATACAAAGTATGTAATGTAACAATAATATGAAAGAATGCTGAGATTAATACAATGTATGTAATGTAACAATAATATGAAAGAATGCTGAGATTAATACAATGTATGTAATGTAACAATAATATGAAAGAATGCTGAGATTAATACAATGTATGTAATGTAACAATAATATGAAATAATGTTGAGATTAATACAGTGTATGTAATGTAACAATAATATGAAAGAATGCTGAGATTAATACAATGTATGTAATGTAACAATAATATGAAAGAATGTTGAGATTAATACAATGTATGTAATGTAACAATAATATGAAAGAATGCTGAGATTAATACAATGTATGTAATGTAACAATAATATGAAAGAATGCTGAGATTAGTACAATGTATGTAATGTAACAATAATATGAAAGAATGCTGAGATTAATACAATGTATGTAATGTAACAATAATATGAAAGAATGCTGAGATTAATACAATGTATGTAATGTAACAATAATATGAAAGAATGCTGAGATTAGTACAATGTATGTAATGTAACAATAATATGAAAGAATGCTGAGATTAATACAATGTATGTAATGTAACAATAATATGAAAGAATGCTGAGATTAATACAATGTATGTAATGTAACAATAATATGAAAGAATGCTGAGATTAATACAAAGTATGTAATGTAACAATAATATGAAAGAATGCTGAGATTAATACAATGTATGTAATGTAACAATAATATGAAAGAATGCTGAGATTAATACAATGTATGTAATGTAACAATAATATGAAAGAATGCTGAGATTAATACAATGTATGTAATGTAACAATAATATGAAAGAATGCTGAGATTAATACAATGTATGTAATGTAACAATAATATGAAAGAATGCTGAGATTAATACAATGTATGTAATGTAACAATAATATGAAAGAATGCTGAGATTAATACAATGTATGTAATGTAACAATAATATGAAAGAATGCTGAGATTAGTACAGTGTATGTAATGTAACAATAATATGCAAAGTGTTCAGTAAATAATGAAAAAGCATTGCAATTACAGTGCAATGAAAAAGTATTTGCCCCCTTCCTGATTTCTTATTTCTTTGCATGTTTGTCACACTTAAATGTTTCAGATCATCAAACAAATTTAAATATTAGACAAAGGTAACCCAAGTAAACACAAAAGGCAGTTTTTAAGTGATTTTATTTATTAAGGGGGAAAAAAAAAAACTATCCAAACCTACATGGTCCTATGTGAAAAAGTAATTGCCTCCCTTGTTAAATCATGAAGTAACAGTGGTTAATCACATTTTTGGGAAAGTTGAGTTCAGTTTCACTCGCCACACCCAGGCATGATTGCTGCCAAACCTGTTGAATCAAGAGATCACTTAAATAGAACCTGTCAGACAAAGTGAAGTAGGCCAAAAGATCCCAAAAAGGAAGACATCATGCCACAATCTAAAGAAATTCTGGAACAGATGAGAAACAGTTGATATCTATCAGTCTGGAAAAGGTTACAAAGCCATTTCTAAAGCTTTGGGACTCCAGCAAACCACAGTGAGAGCCATTATCCACAAATGGAGAAAACATGGAACAGTGGTGAACCTTCCCAGGAATGGCTGCCTACAAAAATTACCCTAACAGTGCAGTGACGACTCATCCAAGAGGTCACAAAAGAACCCAGAGCAACATCTAGAAAACTGCAGGCCTCACTTGCCTCAGTTAAGGTCAGTGTTCATGACTCAATAATAAGAAAGACACTGGGCAAAAATGGCATGCATGGCAGAGTTCCAAGGTGAAAACCAAAGCTGACCAAAAAGAACATAAAGGTTCATCTCACTTTTGCCAAAAAACATCTTGATGATCCCCAAGACTTTTGGGAAAATATTATGTGGACTGATGAAACAAAAGTTAAACTTTATGGGAGGTGTACATCCCATTACATCTGGCATAAAAGTAACACAGCATTTCAGAAAAATAACATCATGCCAACAGTCAAACATGATGATAGTAATGTGATGGTCTGGGGTTGCTTTGCTGCTTCTGGAACTGGACGATTTGCTATGACTAATGGAATCATGAATCCTGCTCTTTACCAAAAAATCCTGAAGGAGAATGTCCGGCCATCAGTTCGTGACCTCAAGCTGAAGCACACTTGGGTTCTGCAGCAGGACAATGATCCAAAACACACCAGCAAGTCCACCTCTGAATGGTTTTAAAAAAAAGAAAATAAAGGTTTTGGAGTGGCCTAGTCAAAGTCTGGACTTGAATCCAATTGAGATGCTATGGTATGACCTTAAAAAGGTAGTTCATGCTCAGAAACCCTCCAATATGGCTGAATTAAAACAATTTTGCAAAGAAAAGTGTGCCAAAATTCCTCAAAAGTGATGTGAAAGACTCATTGCCAGTTATTGCAAACACTTGATTGTAGTTGTTGCTGCTAAGGGTGGCACAACCAGTTATTAGGTTTAGGGGGCAATTACTTTTTCACATAGGGCCATGTACGTTTGGATATTTTTTTTCCTTAATAAATAAAATCATCATTTAAAAACTGCATTTTGTGTTTACTTGGGTTATCTTTGTCAAAAATTTATATATTTTTTGATGATCTAAACATTAAGTGACAAACATGCAAAAAATAAGAAATCAGGAAAGGGGCAAATACTTTTCCAATGTACTGTATGAGCATAGTAATAACATGTTGTCAAAGGCTTTATCAGTATGTACAAGATATTTAGAAATGAAGTTCAGAGAATTTTTAGGAGTTAGAATACAATTTTATAAAAAGATATCTGGTATCACATAAGCAATTCCATTTCACTTCATTATGAAAATGTTCTTTCAACCTTGATTTGAATGTCTGTATACATTTTGTGTCCTTACTTCACAGGAAATTGAGTTCCATGTCACTGAGGCTAGATTTACACTGAAGGTTGGTCCTTCCTCATAAGTTCATAGATTAGTACTAGGCTAACTACCCTTGTGGGCCATTTTAAGCCTAGCCAATTACCTCATGTGAGAATCAAACCCTGCACCTTGTATTTGTAAGGTCAGCACTTTAGTCATTATGCCAAAGTCCAAACCCATTACTGCAGTGAGAGAATAATTTGGGTCTGTAAAGTTAAGGATGGATTTTAAAGGAGGACAGTGTCTTAGGTTTATAATCTTAGTGCTTGTCGTAATTAATGTACTGATGGTTCTTGCTGAAATAGGTAAATATTTAAGTTCTTGTGAGAGATTTTAATCATGAGTGCTTGCAAGTATGGAAAAGTGTTAGATTTTGGTTTCTGCCACTTAAAATGTGTGGGTACTGTTGTTGAAGTTACAGTAATGGCAACCTTTATTCCAGTGTGGGTATGAGAACATTCCTGGCAATGGCTTTTCTAGCTATAGGAGAAAGGGGGTGGAATAGTCTATAACAAAACCTTTTCTGGGTGGTTTGGTGATGGACACTTTAGTATGTGTGGTGAAGGAGCTCTCATACAAGATTTGGTGGGATAAATGATTACCTAGTTTTTCTAGTCGACAACAAGAGCTTGAGAAATTGCTTTCTAGTTGGTGTTGCAGATCCTAGAAATGTATCTCTAGGTCTTTTGTTTACTTTTTCCAAAACAAAAAAGGAACTTTTTTTAAAATGAATAGCCAAGCAGTAGGATTTCATCAGCACATGTGACTAGAGCACGTGCAGGAGGTCCACTGTAATGGCATTTATCATTAGAAATTAGAGTAAGCGAGGAAGAACAGAATCTGCCATGGGACCCTTGTGTTAACACTACCTGCTTCAGAATAAGTTTTGTAAGATTAAACTTGATGTGTTCTATTTGAGAGGTAGCTATAGAACCACTGGACTGTATTGGAGCCAAAACTGAGTCTGAGATTGTTCATTAAACAGTGAGAGACAGTTTCAAAACCCTTATCAGACTGATGAAGAGGTCAGTACTAAGTAGGACATCACGAATATTTGAGTATGTAACAATAGTAGCAGTATACAGTGCTGTCTTAGTACTGAATAACTTGCAGAAACCATGCCATTGGTCACATAGAAGGCCATAAGTGATTTTATGTTCAAGGAGTCAGTTATATAATAATTTTTCAAAGATTTTTTTCTAGGGTATAGGATAGAAATGGGTGTATATTCCATAAGGTCTTTAAGTGAACAAGTTTTGGGCAGGGCAATGATAAAACTCCTTGAAAAGTGAGACGACTGCATTAGAAATTAGACCAGTTGTACATAGGAGGTTTTGATATTATCCGTACACCACTAAATCCCATAAATTATGAATCAGGTTTTATTAATCATATTAGTTATGAGCCAAGGCTGCCAGCATGATACTAGCATTTATTCAAAGCGTTTGTTTCACATTGGGTGTCCAAACATGAAGACAAGGTATGTACTTCAAGACAGGGAATGGAAAAGGTTGCAAATGTACAAATGTGCAATGCATAAGAAAACTAAAAGCTTCTACAAGGGCAATTATGCTGCATATGCTTCTGGGCAAGGACAATTCTGTTGTATATGCACAAGCTAAGAAAAGGTGATGCATACTTCAATAATTAATTGCAAAGCTTTAAGAAACCTGTACAGTGCATAACTTCCTTCAAGCACTGTAATCAATAAATAGTAATGCTATAAGATGGATTAAATCCTGCATAGTTGGATGACATTATTAGAGAAGGCTACAATTTTGTGAAATGATGACTTTGCGGGTCATCAATATCAGTGCCTCAGCTGTTTTGTGTCAGTCAAAAATCTCAAAGTTTAAGACTAAAGAGTGAAGTGATCATAATCAACTGTAAAACAGATGTAATGGTGCAACATGTTAACTCAAGTTTTCCTTTTATAAACAGTATAACCATTTTGAAGGGTCTATACAAAAGACGACAATAACAACATTTAATATTAAACATTCACTATGTTCTTAAAAGTTGATATAGACGTATAGCAGGCAGAGATATTAGATACATATTTTGTCTAAGAATATGATCAATGCAATCAAATCTATCTTCTGTAAGTAAAAAAAAAATGTTTTTCGGTATTCTGCATCACCGAGAGAATGTAATCTATAAAACTAAGTTCCCATAATCCTCAATTCTAACTTTAAACCTATAATCCTGACCCTAGCCCTAACCATATCTCTAAACTCTAACCTTAAAACTGTAAATATAAACCTTAACATTAAGAAGCAAACCTTAAGACTAAAGTTGTATCACTAAACTCTAACACTAAAAGTTTATTCATAACCCTAAAACTCTTAACTCTAATGGTAACCCTAAAGCTATCAGTGAGGACTACACAGCTGAACTTGTGTAAGCTGCACTTAAGTAGTTTACAGTAGATAGAGTGCTTGTTTACTATATCATATCACTTGTTTAGAAAAAAAAAAAAACATCCCCATAAACATCTAGAAACTCCTCCATCCATCTTGTAAATCATGACAGCAAGTGGAGTTAAGCAGATCTAAAGTACCTTAGCAGCAGTCCTCATCTTATTTAAGTTAATTTCTTCAAGATGTCCAGTGGCTTCTTGAGGCCTCTTCTAAGTGGGCAGTACCCAGGCATGTACTCATATTTTGGCTAAACTGTCTTAGTTAATTCATTTCAATTTGCAGAACAGCAGGTGTGCTCTTAGACCCTTTCCATTTGCCAAGTTCTTGAATCTAACTGAAAGGAAGTATAGCAGCTCTCCAAAGGGGTCTGACTTCTGCTACCTTTATCCACGCTCTTTGTCCCATAAAATCACAGCTGTAAAATGAGAATACAGACCCTAACTGTCCCGAAAGTTAAAAGCTTCATGCTATGCCTCATTTCTGATATCTAGACAACTGCAGTCTGGTACAATGCCTGATGTACTGCTGCTTCACTCACGTGCTGTTCATTTTCTCATTTCTCCTCTAACTTCACGCATGAACCAGAGTCCAACAAGGTTACATTTCATCACCTTATGAATGTACTCCCATCTGTTCACGGATAAATCTATAATCTTTGATTTGGAGGTACCAATTTTCACCCCTGCTCTATCACATTTGGTACAGTCCATTCCAGTGCATACTGAAGATCATAGTCATTTGAATCCAAGAGGTCAAAATAATCTGCAGAGAGATGTAGTCCATATTTCCCTAAATTGGATGTTTTCCAAAACTATAGTGTAACTTTATGTCCTATGAATGAAATGTGTATATGTGTTGTGAAGGGGATACCAGGCATATCCTTATTGTATTCCTGTGCTGTAAACACCAAAAGTCTGTCTTATAAGTTTTATACTAAAAAAAAAAAAAAAGTGAAAAAATGCTGAGGAAGGTCAGTAAACCACTAAAACCAAGAACAAGAAACAAACTAAGCAGTATATCCTCAGAGACCAAAAAATTACTAGATTTCTTGTTTAAAACACCTTTAATAGACAACACATTGTTTAAGCCAGCTGGATCAGATGCATTTAGCGTAATCTCCCAATATAATTTTATTTGCAATAGATCATTCTCCCACCATCCACATCTTTGATTTTTGTATACTATTTATAAACAAAAAAAAAGGAACTTCTTAAAATGAATACAATTTAATATATGCTTATATACAAAGAAACTTATATTATGAAACATTCATAATACATATTTAGATATGAATACATTGATTTAATTTTTTTTTATGTGTATTACAACTGACATATTTATTTTGAAATTTTTACTCATGGTCATTTGAATGTTATCATATGATTAGTTTAAGTATTTAAGGGCCCAGTGTCTTGTGTTCTTTTATCTTAACAAAGCCCAGTGCAATTTTAGGAGCATGAAAGTGTTCAATAATAAATCATTATGTTTTGGTCCATGGAGTAGTAGTAGGAGTTGGCTTGTTTGTTGCTCTTCATATTCTTATTTGCTTATCTAATATACACTATCTTAAGTAGCACGGACAGCAATTTACTTATTGTCTCCTTTTCATTCATTTCATAATAATTACCCTTATCCAAAACAAAATGAATTTGTCCAACAAGACTCCCATATTACATGATTACAACAAAAAAGTCTGCATTCTTATAATAAGCATTCCGCACTTTCCATTTACTGCTTTTATTTAACCTTTGCTTTCATGAGAAAGTCACGCTCATCCTGAAACAGTTATATGTAAAATTCCGAAGCATCCTAGCTCACAGCTAATGGGGATGAGAAAGCAGCCTATATTTCAGAATCCCAAAAATCCAGCAACTCACACAGGGACTTTTCATACTCAATAAGCATACAAAAATTATGGAACAGCATTACTTTCACCATCAGACAGATAATCTTAAACTACGTCTAACTCATACTAGAATTTGCAAATGTCTCAAATCTCCAAGTTAAAAATATCCAAATACTCATGATTTCCTCTTCTTACCTCCTAAACCATTTTTTTCCAACCAGCTGATTGTCTTACTGATTGTCTTACTAAAGTGAGTTTATTGCAGTCCTTCAATGAGAACCATGGGCACTTCTTTTATTAGCTTATAAATAAGTATGATTTTGCATGCAGATCACATTACTTTAGCCATCCATATCTAATACTTGTGCCTGTGGTATGGGTTGCCATTTAAGATATGATGCAGTGCTCCAATTGATGAATGTCAAGTGGTTATGTAATGGGAGTCATGCCTTCATAGCCAGTGGAAGAGCAGAATCTATACAGGCATGGAAAGTCACTTTCAACTGACCAATGGCAAATTATACTTTAATGTGCAAACATTTTGAAAGCCTAGTAATGAAAATCCATCCGATGAAAACCAGAAAAAGATCAGGACATGATCAACCACTATATATGAACAAGTGAACACTGAGTGAATGCAGACAGATGAATATACATTCTCTGTGTGTTTCATATTTATTAAAGTTTTTAAGCTTGAGCAAACAATAGTTTTCAGAGTTGTTTTTATAGTTGAATAATTACCCATTTTATTGAGGTTAAATATATGTGTGAGTGATACAGATTTTAAGCTATTATTACTGAATGCAATACAATACAACTATACATATATTTTATGAATTACATTGTAAAAAGTTCACAGTTAAGTATTTAATACATTATCACTCCCATTTGTGAAAAGAAGTAAAATATTTGATATATTTCCCCTGGCAGTGATACTTCACCATTGCAAGTGAGGACTCAAATTTGGAGGGAATATTGTGCACATTGGCATTCTAAGGTTTATTTTTTTTAATATTTTTAAGGTGTCATTGCCATAATGTTGCCTTAGAATGTGAACAAGCTTCTTAAAATTTCACCGAACTTACCACTTTTATCCTGCAAACCTCAAAGTATTGTCATTGCATATTTTCTATATGCAACAAGCTTTCTGTTGTCAAGTTTTGCAGAATTATAGGTGTGCATTCTCTTTAATGCATTTTGTACTCTGATGGAATGAATGTATAATGAAAAAAGAAAAAAAATGTATACAGTCCAAATGGCATTCCTAAGTATTTCTTGAACAATGCTTATGAAAGAGAATAGAACTTTGCATCTGACAACAAATCCTCATGCTAGATATGCCATTGAGGGCTCCTGCCTTACATTAATATATATCTTTTTTATTTTGTTACTTTCATAATTTGTTAGACTATTTACTAATTATTAAGCATTATTATTTTGGCCTTGAGGCTTAGGTTTATGTCTGAAATGGGAAAGTGTGCAATTTATACATGAATAAAAGTTAAAACAACAACAACAAAAAAGACATTTAGAGGCTGACTCCTTTAAAACGTACTGTTTTAATACAGTTAAAACTGTTGCTTTATTACTGTCCATTCTAAAGACTGCTTTGTAATAAGATTTTGAATATCTCCCTTGTTACATATTTGAAAGGCATGCTCATAAAATCATATTGACGTTGATGTAATACATACATCAGAAGGCATGTGTTTACTTTTATTCAGTATCTGGCACATATCATACCACATTTTAATTAAAAATAATTAATTAGAAATTAAGCATTAAAGATTCAGAATCTGTTCTTATTATTTAATACAAACTGTCACATGTAGATTTGTTTTCTCACTTAAGACGTGGGGACATGTTTTATCATGATTAACTATTTTACATGTATCCAAGTTAAATGTAATCATCTGCTCATTGAAAGAAAGGATTAAAATAATTTTGAAGTAACATCTGATCATATCTGACCATTTTCAAAAACATACTACTCTTAACTACTATAATAGCCTCTCTTACCAAACCTTATTCACTCACCCTCTTTGAAAATCTTTCTCTACCAGAACAAAACCATCACTTACAACAAACATTACCATCTTCCTTTATCTACTCCCTTAACACTGTAACATAACCAGTACTTCTAACTATATACTATCAAAATTTCATAGAACATCTCATTTTAAGTACTTCACCTCCAAAAAAAAACGTTTAATAACTTCTTCAAAATCCTTAAATTCCTAAAAAATCCCCAGCAATACCCCCTCCTAGATAATGATATTCATCCAAACCCAGGCCCCAATACTGACTATACCAATAACCTTAACAACTTAACAGTGCCTATGATTTCTTCATTAACTAAACCACCTAACTTCGTCCTGATAGCTCACCTTAATGTTAGAAGTATCAACAACAAAATTTCCCACCTGCATGCAATCCTTGATGTGCACTCATTTGATATCCTATGCCTTACAGAGACTTGGCTAATACAATCTACACTAGACCAGGAAATTAGCCCTCCTGGCTATAATATCCTTAAATGTGACCGTATAACCAAAAAAGGTGGAAGTATAGCCATTCTCTATAAATCTAATCTCCAAATTTCCCCTTTCAATGTGCATCCTTCATTTGACACCAAAGCCGAACTCCTGACTACCAAACTCCAAATCAATAACACCAGATCTATCTATCTAATCTGCATGTATCTCTCCCCAGGTAACAATACTAATACTCTTGAAAACTTACTTAGCTATTTTTCTACCCAACTACCCAGGAGACCATTATACTGGGTGACGTTAACATCGACTGGTCCTCCTGCAGCTTCCCTAACCCTACTAACCACATAAATCTCTTTGGATTCTCACAATTAATATCAACTCCTACTAGAATTCACAAATCCACCAGTAAGGAATCTACTCTTGACTGGATCCTTATTAATAGCCACCCTGAAACTTATACTTCAGGAACCCTTCCCGACGATATCAGTGACCACATGCTTACCTACATTATTAGACAAAAAGTACATATCCCAACTACTCATAATCTTAAAACCTCCCACTCAAAAAAATTCTTTAATCCACACAGCTTCCTAAATGAACTGCAAGCATGTGACTGGTCACCACTAACCCATCTTGAACTTGACAAAGCAGTTATCTATTTCAACACCAAATTTCTTCAAATCCTAGATTACCATGAACCTCGTCATTCTACTAGAATAAGATCCAAATCTGCCCCATGGCTCACAAAACAAACTAGACAAAAGATGCTCCTTAGAAATAAAATCTGGGCTAAATGGAGAGCTACCAAATGTCCATCAGATCAGCTCCACTTTAAGCAGTTAAGAAATGCCACTAAGAAAGAGATTCTCAAAGACAAAAAAGACTTCTACCTTCACCTCCAACAAACCAGTCAACAAACTCCACAAAAATTTTGGTCAGGGATTAACAAACTTCTTCGTCCAGGTCACTCTGCTACCCCTGCCCCTGTAGATTTTAACCATAATAACTCCAGCCAGATCCCTGATGCCTTTAACACTTACTTTACAGAAGCCATTCAAACCCCAGCCAATTCTTTACCTCCCTTTACTGCTTCTCCACTAAATTCCTCCAAGACTGTATCACCTACCTTTCAAATACAACCAGTACCTACTTTGTAAGCTACTTCAAAAACTGAAACCTTGTACCCCTTCTGCTGACCATCTCCCATCTGAATACCTACATATTGCCGCAAAAGCTATAGACTATCCCATCTCTATCCTTATTAACAGAATCATCTCAGAAGGCAAAATTCCATCCATATGGAAAGTATCCCACATCATCCCTCTACATAAAGGTGGATCTTCTATTGAGCTGTCTTACTTTCGACCTATTGCCTTACTCTCCCCAATAGCTAAGATTATGGAAAAATTTATTCACAAACTACTTAACTACCTACTACAAAATAACCAACTAGCCAATTGTCAGTATGGCTTCAGACCATTCCAAAGCACTACAACTGCCCTACTATCCTTCACAGACTCTATAAATAAAAATCGCAACAATAGCTCCTTTTCCTCTGCACTATTTATTGACCTGTCAGAAGCCTTTGATATGGTTAACCATAACTTACTCTTAGACAAACTAAAGATCCTTTCTTTTGAACCACAAGCATTACAATGGTTTAGGTCTTATCTGGATAATAGACAGCAAGCAGTCCTTTGGGATAACAATCTGTCTTCACTACTTCCTGTAAATATTGGGGTACCCCAAGGCTCTATCTTAGGTCCCCTTCTTCTTTCCTTATTTATTAACGATCTACACATAAATATTCCTCAAGTCACCTGCATTCAATATGCAGATGATTCCACCTTAATTTGTTCAGCCAAGAACATAGACTCTCTCCATTCGCCCACCCAAACTGTTCTTCATAATGTTGAAAACTGGTTTATGCAACACTGTCTCCTCTTAAATCCCAAAAAAACAAAACTACTACTTTTTACCCCTACTCATAAATCACCTACTCCATCCTTCTCTGTAACCTCTAACAATGCTACCAACATAACCCCAGACTCTACAACCCGCCTACTAGGTGTTACAATTGATAATCGTCTCAACTTCGATGACCACATCAACAGCACCATAAAGTCCATTAACAAAAAACTCGGTACCCTCTATAGATTTAAACCCTTCCTTACAACTTCTGCCAGGAAAACTATTGCACAAACCCACCTCATTTCTAACCTTTTCTATGCCTCTGCTATATATACTAACCTATCAAAAAATAACCTCTCCAAACTTGTCACTGTTATAATAGCATAGCTAGATTCATCACATGCTCCCCCTTTAAAACTCACCACTGCCTCAACCTCAAACAACTTGGATGGCTAGAACTGGAAAACCATATACTCTGTCAACAATTACTTATCACTCAAAAGATCCTATACCACCCTAACAACACCCCTATCCTCTCTAATCTGATTATACCATATAAAAATCTTTCTACACTACGCTCTGCTAACAAGCTCCTAGTTTCCACAATTAAATCGAACAACAAAGCTGGTGACTCACTTTTCTCTAACACAGCAGGTAAAAACTGGAATCAGCTTCCTTCTGAACTATCAATCTTAGCTTCTACTTCTCTATTTAAAAAAACACCTCAAAGAACATTTTAAAACTCATTGGCTTTGTCCATGTGCTAACCCAGACTGATATCTTTCCCCTTCCTTCTCTTACACCTTTCCCTACTCCTCTATCCTATGCCACCTAATCTAGGTGCTACTCTTTTCTTAGTAATTCTATAAAACATAAAGGCCTTTCTCTCTTAATTGGGTTTTACTTTTACCCACTATTGTATTTAGTATAATCTTTTGTACTCTAATAATTTTTTTTTTAGTATAATTTTTAGAGTAATATTGTTAGAGTTTATAACCTGAGTATTATAATTTTTTTAACAATGCTTTCACTTTATGTGATTTTACATGCCTTTCTATATATGTTTAACATTGTCACTATTCATGTTTGGAGCTTTTCTCCCCGAGCCTCTACTGAAAATGGACATATATCCAGTTAGACTAGCCCAGTCAACAAATGTAAAATAAATAAATAAATATGGATTTCATACATAATGGTGTGGCTTTTATTTCTTTAGGTCCATGTTTTTGATATTTCCCAGCTTTTACTTCCGCTAAGAATGTGTGTATTGTTCCAATTTCCAAACTTATGTAGTGTATTGAAGTGATAAGTATTAAATATTTGGTTGATAACCACAGTTTACATGGCATTAATCTAATTTAATGATTTTGTCATTTTAAGATGTATCACATTAATTAGAATGTCCTTGTATTAACTTTAATGTTTACGGATATATAACTCACTAGGATCTTCTGATCCTGACTTTGGTATTTCACTATAAACTAGCTAAATTAAAATACTTCATCTAAAATATTTGACTCCAGTTCAAAATGTAATCAAGGTGGTAATGGAAGAGAGACTAATGGTGAATCTGTGCTGATAAATGTCCTTGGGAATTATGATTTTATAATGAAGTTTCATTGATATATGTTCATATAACTTAGAAAGTATTGACATCTAACTGAATGAGTGGACATTTATAAGCTGTGACATTAACCACAAAAAAAAATGTCACTCAGAATATTTTTGATGAGGCTAGTCTGCATTTAAGTATATTGAGCAGACAAGTTTGATTGAGACCCCTTTTGAATTTTTTTTTCAATAGGTAAAAACATTTAGATTGTATTTCCTAAACATTGGTGTCTTTCTTTTCCTGTGTAATTTTACCTTTTATGGAAACCTCTGTACTAGTGGATGGCACATTTATTCTATCAAACAAAACATCTAGTTTCACTGGAGTATCTTTGGACAGGCACATAAGGTAAAAAAAATTGTCTGCAAGCCCTTTTGACTTTAACTCTGCTTACTTAGAAAGCATACCAGGCCTGCTGTAAAGTAAAGGGTGTGTGTATTCATATATAACTGTAAGCTTTGCCATCAGTAAGCTACCTTTTTGTTTCTTTGTTCAGTTGTTATGGAAAACAAATGGGCTGTTACAACTAGCTTGGTCAGTGGCTGACCGTTATGTAGTATACCCAGTAGATATGAACGCTCTGTAAGAGAAGGGATCACTGTGTGTTGAGGCATAAAGATTCACTTTGTTTTTTGGACTAGACAGAGATATTGAATAGTATTTATACAGTGTGTTAATACTGGGAAGATTTACACACTCCAGAAAGTAATGGAATTTGTCATTGATATATAAAATTGCTACTTAGACTTGTAACATAAAATAGTGAACATGGTCTATTTGATGTTCTTTTGGTATGTTTATGTGGTTTAAAAATGACAAAGCTTTTAGACACATCTTATTACTAACAGATACCGTAGTTATTATGATGAGTAACAGCTGCAAAGTACTAGCAGATTTAGGCTGTTATACATATAAACCTTTGGAAATTATGGCTGAGTAGTAATAGTTTACTACAGGAGGAAATACTTAAGTAAAATAATAAACAGTAGCATTACAAGTATTTGGTGCTAGTCTATCAGTTTTGTAACATTGGTCTGCATTTTATAGTTCATACAGGTACAAGAATGTTTTAACACAATATGGCTTTGGCAGTTCGTTACACTCTGCCATGCTAGGGATTTATTTTTTATTTCCATCACATACAGTTAACAGTTAGTCTGGGATGTACCTTCATTTCACTGGCTGCATTCAGCACAAACTTTCATTTCTAAGATATTTTAAACTTGGCCATACATAAAACACAGTCTCTAAACATATCAATGTATTAGATGCTATAATAATTGTTTCCTGCCTATTTTTTATCCAGGAAGATTGGATCAAAAGGCCCACTTTAAGTTATATTACTGATATGAAATGCAAGTTGTACAATGTAAAAATACAAGCACAGTAGAGAAAAACTACACATCTGCAGCTAGTAGCTGTACTTGGGCATGCAGCAATATTTGTTTAAAGCACACAGTCAAGTCCCCTTACAGCACTGTTGTAGTTAATATATCCATTATTTTTTTTATTATATACACATTTTTTTGCAGTTTGTTTTAGAGTTAATACTTTATATATGATTTTATGTTTTGTAGTATACTTTAATATAAAATACTTCTCTGTTCATTTTTAGTAAAGAATTGCTCTGAATGGTTATAAATATTTAATTCTGTTGAATTTTTGTATTAACTTTTCATTGTAATAATTTAGGAGACCGTTCTATCAAACTGCTGGGTGTTGTTACACAGGCCAGTTTATAAAGACATGCTGACCCTACATAACAGCTCAACTGACCTCAATCAGATGTAGATGTCCATATAAGCAGACCTGCATGTTAGCACCATAATGCTGTTCAAAAAGATTGTTTTTCATGTAACAGCCTCAAGAAAATCCACAAGAGTAGTGATTCTGGTGGAAGCTCTAAGAAGTAAATGACATACAGGTGCAATCAGTTTTGCTCCAGCCATCCCTTTTAAGTGGTTTGCATGATAATATGCATACCTCTCAACTGTCCTCTATTCTGACTCAAATTTTAAGTCTGTCCCTCTTAATCCCTCTTAAAACTGATGACTGTTGGAGAAAATGTAGTGAACTGCAGTTAAAAATAATGATAGTAATTAGAGAAATAGACTTCTTTTAGTTTAGAAAATGTATATTAATTCACATTCTATTATTCTGTCAATGTTTGAAGTTAATAGTGCTAATATTTTAAAGGTGTCCCTGATTTTCACTGATTATTTCTGGATTTGTCCCTTATTGGTTGAGGGCTAACTGCATACTGATAATAATTTCAGTGATGGCTGCTAAGCACTGAAAACACATAAATAATGTTATTACCCACCCCCATCATTTTTCTTCATTTGGTATAACTGATGGTATATTATAGCAATAACCCACGCCTGGGTATGAGTAATGCTAGATTTACCCACAGTTGGTGTGATTTGGTCACAAGGGCGAAGCCCGAGTGGCCAAACAAAGACAACCATGGGTAAATCCAGCATTACGCACACCCAGAAGTGGGTTATTCCTATTATACAATGACATTATTTAAGAAAAAAAATAATTACTTTTCTTAAATAATGGCATTGTATAATGCCTCCTTGCTGCCCTTCCACAGCTGTCTGGTATTCTGCGGCAGTTCTGATGTACTGCACATGCGTATGTTTACGCAGTACATCAGAGCTGTGGGTGGAAGCAACGGAGAAAGCAAGATCTCCATTGCTTTTTACAAACTGTCTCGCTATGTTAAAGGAGTTTAACATAGCGAGACAGCTTTAAAAAAAGCAACAGAGAAAAGAAGATCTCCATTACTTTTTTAAATCTGTCTCACTGTGTTAAACTCCTTTAACATAATGAGACAGTGTGCAACGGAGATCTTGCGTTCTCCGTTGCTATAATAAAAAGACTTATACTAATGGAAAAAGTCCAGGTGACTGGACCTTTTTCCATTAGTATAAGTCTGATTTACAACATGTATGCTCACCAATCAGCATGCATGTTTTAGAATATTAATGGGGGGTCATTGTATAATTGCCTTTAATTACGCACTGTATCTTCACTTTGGTCAAACAGTGTCTTTTTATAGCATTTGTGTATGGGGGGTCTATAAGCTGACTCTAGAGTTAATGTCTGTTTTCTGTTGCAATGGGGACTGTTTTTGCTTCATGTTACTCACTTCCTCTCTCCAGAAATTGTGTCATTTCCTTTTTGTGGAGTTTGGATTTCACTTTTATAAATTTTCCTGCTCACATTTTTGGGTGTATTTCCTGTTTTCTTTCCACATTTTTGGATGCCGTTCATACTTCCTGATCAGGTAATATAGTTAAACTTTAATTTTTCATTTTTTAATGTAATATTTTTTTGATCATCAAGTAACTGAAGAAGTTTTAATTTTGACAGTTATGGCTTTTATAGATTGAACTGAATCAATAAAAGGCTGTGAATGCATCATCTGGCTGCTTCAGTGAGTTCTGATACAACTTAATTTTATTTTCATACCAATATAGTGCACACAGTTATTTTAGGGAGTAGTTATGAAGTTTGGTAATAAACTAATTTGTCCAGGGGCATCTTCGGAAGGGGGGGTAATTAAATAAATATAATAGTAGGTGATAAGAGGTGAGGGGGTAAAAGGGAACTAGAGATGTTTGAGAGGAAATGAGGTAAGGGTAGGGAGGGTCTTAAGGGGTTTATGCAAGTGTAACTGGGTAGGGAATCCACATTTTAGTGTGAACCTGGATGACTTTTGTGGGGTGAATGTATCTGCCTCTGGAGTGGTGCACATTGATGTGTACGTAATCCACTTTAATATTTGCTCATTTGTCACATGGGTGTCAGGAGTATATGAATTTACTGAATCTACATTGGTGGTTCATTGGTTTCAAAGGTTGGGGTAAGTTGATAGCTGTGAATTATGGCAGATGTTATCTATTGTCAAGATAGGTTTGGTTGCAAGGGTTGGTGTTGGGGAAAGGGAGGTATATGAGATTACAGTTTATGTGGCATCTATGTGATGGAGATATTTTCGTCATTCAGAAGGTGGTTTGTGGGTCAGCATAGGCATTCAATTTGGTTTATGATGGATGTGACATAGCCCTCCTTTTATGGGTGTTTAGGTCTGAAAATTTTGGTAAGATGGAGGGGAGAACTGTCTGGTTAGTCTGATGGGTGGAGAAGAGGGACAGGCTTGCCCTCTTCTGTTCCCCCTCTAGTATTGGATGTTTATTTCAATGAGTTTGGAATGGAAAATGAGCAATTGGGGGCTGATAAATAAGCGAGCAGAGGTAAGAACACTGCTTATTGGTTGCATGTTTAATTCTATAATTGGTAAATGACATGAGTGACGGGACACTGCTTCATAAGTAACTAAGCAAGCTGAGGTAAGGACACTGCTTATTGGTTGCATGTTTAATTCTATAATTGGTAAATGACGTGAGTGACGGGACACTGCTTCATAAGTAACTAAGCAAGCTGAGGTAAGGATGCTGCTTATTGGTTGGATGTTTAATTCAATAATTGGTAAATGAAGTGAGTGACGGGACACTGCTTTATAAGTAACTAAGCAAGCTGAGGTAAGGATGCTGCTTATTGGTTGGATGTTTAATTCAATAATTGGTAAATGAAGTGAGTGACGGGACACTGCTTCATAAGTAACTAAGCAAGCTGAGGTAAGGCTGCTGCTTATTGGTTGGATGTTTAATTCAATAATTGGTAAATGACATGAGTGATGGAACACTGCTTCATAAGTAACTAAGCGAGGAGTGGTAAGGATGCTGCTTATTGGTTGGATGTTTAATTCAATAACTGGTAAATGACGTGAGTGACGGGACACTGCTTCATAAGTAATTAAGCAAGCTGAGGTAAGGACGCTGCTTATTTGCTTGGATCTGTAATTCAATAAATGGTAAATGCAGAGAGTGGTGGGATGCTGCTGCATAAGTAAAGTAAGCTACTGGAGGTATGGACACTACTTACTGGGTCAGGATGAGTGAGGTCACGCTGTCCTGATTAACATTATGTGGATGTTTATGCAGTGATTAGCATCAGCTATATTATGTTTTAGTTGTAACTATTAAATATGAGTTAACAAAGTTATGTTTATGAAAGTTCAATAAAGGTCGTCAAATGTCATTCAGTATGATGTGTTTATTGGATTTCACTTCATAATCTCAAAATGCTGAAATCTCGAATTTCAGCATTCCAAGACCATGAAGCTGAAAATGCAGAATGCTGAAAGTGCATAAGAGCGAGTTTGAATATCTCGAATCCACGCTTATGCATTTCCAGAAAGTTATGTGATGTGTTTGGCTGGTATGGTGTCTGGAATTGAAGGTGAGTGAGTGTTTGTGTGTATTTTTGTATGTTGTATGTGTGGCTAAGGGTAGGGAGGTTTAAGTATGAGTGTGAGTGTTGGATTTGCTGGTGTTTGTGTATGTGTGATGTGTATTTGTGTGCGAGCTAGTGTAGAATGCCGTGGTGTTTTTTTTATTTGTTCATTATGTGCGATGTCGGAGTTTGTATATATAAGTCGGAGGTAGGGGAGCTAGGGACCTGGTCCTCCTTCTTACATGTAGTGTAGGGTTCTGTGGTTTGTGTGCTGTGGGTAGAATGGTGTGTGTGTGTGTTATGTGGTGTATGTATGTTCGTGATTGTATGATTCATTATTGTGGGTTTTGGGATTGTGAATGGTTTGGCTTCATAGTTTTGAAATGCTGAAATTCGAGATTTCAACATTTCAAGATTATGAAGTGAAACCATTTATCGAAGGGGACCATGACAACTGGTATTTTGAGACTGAGGTTTGCCATGAGTGTGATCAGTAAGAGATGCATGAATGGTGTCTATATTTAATATAAAATGTTGAATATTACTTATTAACATATCAAGTAGTGAACTGTGGCCAGTAGAAAAGTATACTCTGGTTGTTGGGGAAATACTGTACACCCAGGAGGGAGAAGACAAGATAACAAAAGTGTTAATTAAAATAACAAGGAGTACCACACACCAAAGGGCAAATCCAGCAGTAATTATCCACTTTTGTGTGTACCAAAGGCAGAACACTTACTATAGACATTTGGCTGTCAAAGTGTGAGCCATTTGCTCCTGGAGAGAAAAGGCATCCATGAACCAGGTCCAACATCACCAATGATGAGGTAATGTAAGGTCTTTTTAGGGTATGTCAGCAGACTAAGTGTAAATGAGAAAGGTCCCACATAGCTGGACAGGCTGGCAGTTCTTTATCAGTGAGAGAATGACAGTCTGTAAACGGAAGGGGTAATGAATCACTATAAAGGTACTATTATACAGGCACGTGCATAATAGTAAGGAAGCAAAACCGACAATGACTTAGAATTTCTGTAGTTAAAAAGATAAGGTACCTTACAAAGCAAATCGCTAGCATTGTAGTCAAGATTTAATGCAGAGGAGTGTTTGAAATCTAATTGTATTCTGCCAGTCCAAACGGCACAATATCTTTCAGGGAACTCCTTCAGTCAGTGACCTTATAAAACAAACTGCCAACACCAAATTTACATTTTACAGCAGGGAATATTTAAAAATTGCTTTTGTCCTTTCAGTCCAAATAGAATCATGATCTTCAGGTATGTGTAACTGTTGACATTACAAAGCAAACTGTTAGCAAAGGCATTATGTTTTAAAGCAGAAAGGTGTTTACCAGCTGATGGCATTCTCCAGTATGAATGGTACCAAGGGTTTCAGGGAACAGCTGTTATCAGTGATAAAGCACATTGCTCACAACAAATGCATCTTATGATGTGGGGAAATGCTTAAAAACTGTTACTATTCTGTCCGCCTGAATGCTACCACTAGCTTCAGGGAATTGTTGTAATCAGTGACATTAGAAAGTGAATTGCAGCTTTGAAATGTTTTATTATGAGGTAGGGAAGAGTTTGAAAGCCACTGGTTTCCTTTCAAACAAATATTTGGGCTTCAGGGAAGTACATTAATCAGTGACCTTCAGAAATGTATTTCTTGGCTGGTAATCTTCTGTCTTATCCAGTACTTTTGTATCCTCTTGGCCACATACACTACGATACTCTGAAAGTTATTGCACAATACTCTTCTAACATTTACATTGTTAGGAAAGTTCAATTTATCTCAGTCCTAATATTATAAAATAGTGTGGGTCTAAACTTTGTCTAAACACTTTTTCTGATCTACCTTAGAATGATTTTACATATCATTGCATTGTCTGTTTCATGGTTACTGTTTCATGGTTATACTGTGTTTGTATGTTGACTATTCATATGTATCCTGTCAGTTTGTTTCCTCATTATTGCACACTCAAATTTTTAATCTCATTGCATGTTCATAGTATTCATCACACTATCTATGTTACTTTCTGTCTTGTGGAACTTTTCTTCCTGGGCCTCCACTGAAACGAGGTATTCCACACCATCAAAAAACAAAATAAATAAACAAATAAATATCCTAACATGGAGTAAGTATTTTATACTATGTGTTGTGTGCATGCACAAATCCTTTTATCTTCAACTGTTTTGGTCCATAATCCTATTTCATCAACTGCAGTTCCATCTACATTCGACAGTTTATTTTTAACAGGTAAGTGAGCTGATCAGATGAACCCTTTTCAGCTTTGACTATGTATTATACACAAGATAACGTATTCAAATAGAAGTAATGCAGTTATAGCATATATTCACAATGTTTTGCAGTGTATGCAAATGACATCCACTAACCAAAGCAGATAACACACTGCATAAAATGGCATACAATATTCACATAGATTTAAAGCAGGTATGCAGATAGCAATTTAATTAATAGCTTTTATACAGAAGAAGAAAAAGATTACAGTCAGTGTCATCATGTAATAAGGCAGTGGCTTAATTGTATACTTTGGCTATGCAATGAGCAAGTATTGAATTGCGCATATAAACAATGTGGCACTGTAATTTGAAGGGGTTAGTAAATACTTGGAGTGACTGTATCAGGGGTGTTTTGTTGAGGTGTTAACCATCAACTAGGAAGTTGTGAATTTTATTTAGTTTACCTAGATATGATGCCAGTATTTCTTGAAAAGCTTCAGGATGTCTATTTGTTAAATATCCTTTTATATATTATTCCATTGTGTAGGTGATATTTTTGAGAAATATTTTTTCCTGGGATTATGAGTTTAAAAGGCATTAAACTAAAATTAGTCTGTCATTATTTCTAAGAGATGATGATGGCTTTGTTTTAAATACTGTCATTTAAAAGCATTTACATAAGTGTAACTAGGGAAATTAATCTTTAGCTTGTGCCGGTAGCTATTTCCACTGCTGTCATGATTAACTGCAGCACTGATTTTCAGCATTGGAAAACCTATACTCCTTGTTGAACTCCTGGTTTACAAGCTACTTCTATAACAAAACATTTTAGGGTCATTGGATGATTGCACCCATTGGAACAGTTCATACACCCAAAGTGGTTCCTCAGGGATTTGTACTGGACCAGAGCCTCATCTCATTATTTGTAAATCACCTTACCTGGTACCTACAATACACATACTGTGTCTTACATGCTGATGACAGTGCTATAACTAGAACTTACAAATCACACCAAGCCTTTAAAAACTCCCTACAAGATGGTGTTATCCTCATATGGAGCTGATGGTTAATGAAGCAGCAAACTGCCACCACATAAAATCCATGATGGTTGGCACTAATCAGAGGTTACACAGTGCCAACATTCCTACTGCACCAGACCCTAATGATGAACTTCAGTCTCATGTAGAAGAGCAACATTGCACAGAGTGTCTTATTAGAAGAGTCTATCACTTTTCACCCCCACAATGAATCACAGACTAACAGTTTTAAGACAATTAAAACCAGTTTACACAACTTCACATCTATAAACTTTAGAAGCAAGAAAGTCTGTAGGAGGTTGGAGTTGGTGTAATGGTTTAAGGTATTTACTTCACAGTCGCAAGGCATAAGGTTTGATTCTCTCTCCTTTGAAAGTGAAACTGGCTTGGCTTAAAATGGCCCATAATGGCAGTTAGTCTAGTACTTACCTATGAACCTGTGTAGCTGTTAATGTCACTTGGCCTCAATATTGAGTCTCCTACCCAACAAAATACTGAGATAACAGTTGTCCATAACTATTTTTACAGATTATTTAAGTCCCAGACATGATCATCTCTGTTACACTTCTCTTACAAATACGTGGTTACTACTAATGGTAAGAGGCACATTTTTGATAAATTCACTGACTTTCAAACTTCTACATGAGAGTTACTGCCCTCCACTGGAAAGTGCTCATTTTTAAAAAATGTAGCTTGTTCATTGTGACAAAACCTATGAACTTCGCTTCAGTAGCCTTTATTTGCCCAGCATATTACTGAAGCAGCTGTCTCCAAAATGGCCCTTGCATCCTGGAACACGTTTTCAAATGGCTGTAGAAACACGGAAGACTGTAACACATTTCATTTTCAGCTAAAAATGTTCTTAAAGTAGAACACATGCCAATGTTTTAATCATGATGGTTGAAACACATAACTCATCATTTCTGTATTTCTTATACAGCTTTCATTTAGTACTTTTACCTCTGTCCCTCATAAGATCAACATTGTACATATATATGTTATCTACCTCACTTTGAAAACTGCCTGTAAAAAAACATTAGTGATAGTTGTAATTTTCACTTTCATTTGTGGAGACACATAACTTTCTTTTGATGATTATATAACTTGTAGCTTAATTGTGTGCCTTGTATGTTTTTGCCTACACTGTCCATGCCATTGCTGATTATGATCTTCAGACCAATCCCCCTACCCCTTTAACAAAATTAATAAAATGACTCTCATACTCTATTAAAATAGTTAAGTGCTTCTGTTTAATTTTTATATATTAGAGAATTCTTCGGGACAACTCACTAAGATAATTTACACCTTATAACTATTAACAAACTGCAACCATTCAGTATGCACAGTTAAGACAGACATATATGTGGATGAGATTAAGAAAGCTACATAGAGTAACTTTGCTAGAAAACTGATTAACTTTATTTATAAGAATACATTAAATATGAATGTTTGCATGCTGGATTATGAGGGAGGAGTGATGGTCGGCTCTTCATGCAATGAAATATAAATTCTTTTTAATCACAATAAACCATTACCTTGAGTGTGTTATAATAGAAATAGAGGTGGTACCATCTAATAGTAAATTAAGAATCATTGTGTGTCACCTTAGTCCAAGTATCACAGCTGACTTGCACATGAATTCTCTTAATAATCTGGACAAATTCATTGATTATTCTAGCACCTTGATGATGGGAGACTATACCCAGATATCAGCTGGATACATTACAGAGGTGGAAATACATATTCTAAATATTTTCTTAATATATTGACCTATCATGGATCACAATAACATAATAGAGAGAGCGTACATTATACCTTTTAGCATCCAATTTACCACAAATTTAATATTGTTACAGGTTCCAATTTAGGAACCTCTGATCATAATGTCATCTTTTTTGAGATTACTACCATGAAAAATATGACCATAGATTGCATAAGATGTCTGCATCACAAGATAAAATAGAAAGACCAATTGAACACACTAGTAAATACCAACTGACACCCTGAACATGTAACATATGATGAGTTCTAGTGGCACTGTATTCTTAAAAATATACTTAAATCTAACACTGAGCATACTTCTACAATGAAAGGGAACTCTCTGGATCATTCTTTCCCATCATGTTGGAATAAAAAGCTCATGTTCTTGTGCAAAAGGAAAAAATGGCTGTTTAAATTACACAAATGTTGTCCAAATAAACTTAAAGCCAAACTCAAAAAGGTTTCTAATGCATTAATGCTAAAAAATGCAGGGATGTGTGAAAATTCATGAGACAGAATCAGTAAATAAAGCTTGTAATAAGAAAAAACTAACAGATGTCAGATTAAAACACTCCACTGGTGCTATGATGATAGATAATAAACTTAATTATGACTTAAATTCAATAATTCATGAATTTAATCATTTTTTATAAACATCTTTTGGCATAAGTATATTTCTTCCAGACATCTTTGGCCTAAGTGTAATATTTCTTACCAAACTAATTATGTCTTTATTTCTGCTGAAGAATCTTGTATCTTATTACTTGCTCAATGTTAACAAATGTTTCTAAAGGTTTAAAAAAATCTGCATGTTCAGATATAATACCTCTGGTAATAATCTCCAACATTAAGGAGCAAACTAAATTACTACTAAAACCTATTTTCAACAATCTTTTACATCATGGGCTTGTACCTCCATTTTGTACATTTATATGAAAAAGCTCATCAGTCTGATGTCAGACGTTTTCAATCTATAAGCCCTGCCACAATTTTGTGCAAATGTTTTTAATGTTTTCTTAAATATATTTCATTACAATTTCTTTAGTAACATTACTGACTTATACCAACATGGTTTTATTATCAAATCGACATTATCTAACCTAATTAACTTTTATGAAGCAGTATCACTATCCATAGATTATAAGGTATTTACTGGTGTCATTTTCTTGGACATGGCCAGAGCATTTTATTCTTTGCCACCTCCAGGTATAATAGCTATCTTAAAGATATCAAGTATTAACTCTGACATCATACAATGGATTAAATTGGTTGAATGATAGAAAAGAAGCTGCTTTCATTCAAGGGCATCATTCAGGTAATCTTCCAATTGATGTTGGTGTCCCACAAAGATTTATCTTAAGGCATGCACTATTTATTATTGTCATTGCTTCCTTACCTCTGAATAAATCATGCTAGTTGAGTAAATATGTAGATGACCTAAAAACTGGATTTATAAACATAATTATGAAAAAATATTCTTGTCCAAAACAGTCCTTCTAAGTTGCCTCATCATTTGAGCTGTAGTGCCAAAAATGTGTCCTCCTATGTTTTTCTTCTGGGAAATTTTGATGTTTCTAAAAACACTCTGGTATAACCTCTCCACCTGATTTGTTAAGTCTTTGTGAGAAATGTATGTTTCCAGCTGGTGTTATAACCATTATTATTTAGGAATTAAAAGTGTTTTAAAATCACAGAGAAGTAATATACCTCTGGATCTGGGTCTCTTAAACTTGCCAAGTCTTTGGGAAGAGCGAGCACTCTCCATTAAACACTATGATGCTCATTAGCCCAAAGAAATGACAGCAGTTCATGTGTTGTTGCATTATAAAAATATTTTTGGAATGTAGACTAATACCTTGCACTATAAATAGAAGATTCAGAAGAATAGGATTTCCAGCTGGAGTGACTCTTTCCTAAAAATTGAAAGCATATCAAACATATCAAATCAGTGTGAAAAATAACTATTACAAGTCTCTCAGAGCTAATTGTATAGTATCACTTAAAGTAGGGGCTATAGGAACACTAAGATATTTAACTGACTCTTACAGCCAAAAGAATTATTATTTTTCTCAAAGTATAAACATAATTAGCAGAAAAAGCAATTGTTTTAAATTGGTTAAGCTTCTACTTCACTAATTTCCATATTAGATTATAACTGCCATAAATGGTGCCAATTGTCAGACTGGGTCACTTAATTAAACTAGATAGTTGTCTGCATAAAGTGAGAGGATATATCCAGACCACTCACTTGGGAATTTCCCATCCCTGAATCCATAATGCTTACAAACCAAAGACTCCAAATATTGGGCAAGCAGCAACGGGAATAAAGAACAGCCTTGCCTAATGCTTCCTGAAATATCCAATGAAGGGGAGGAAAAACCTCCTAAATTAATTCTAGCTTAGGCATCTTATATACTCTGACAAGCAATATAATAAACTCTTCAAGAAATTCCTAGTATGATAGAATTGCAGCTGCTATTTTACCATTCCAAAAGTCTCTTTTCTGCATCAAAATTTAAACTTAGAATTGGTTTTGACTTCTGTTCTTCACCTTCTTTCAGCAAAGATATTTCACTGTATTATTCAAATGTCTGATGGCCTTTGATAAAACTAGTGTAGTCACCATGGCTCAGATCCAGGTGCTAATCATTAATTTTGAGTGACAAAATAAGAATGAATAATTTATAGTCTTCAATTAGAACAGAAATAGTGTGATAGGACACTGGAGAGAGAGTGCAATTTTCTTTTTCTTTTTCTTTTTTTAAGAAATTGATTATTAATTTAACATGTAGAATATATACACAGAAAGGAACAAATTCAACATTGCATACTGATATACAATGTTAGGAATACAGTGACTCATCAAGGTTATATTAAACAATTAACAGATTAACAGTATTTGTATTTCAATAGCAATATTTCAAGGCTATCCCAACAACTAAAAGTCTTAGTATGGTTTATAGATCTTATTCTGATCACTTATTTTCCAGTTTTACATATTATTGCTGTTAAATTTAAACATTTTAAAATTCTTTGAATGTAGGAACTAAGTTTGATTTTCAATTTTTTTGTAATAACTTTTCTAGCTACTTGCAGTAAACTCCAGAAGCTGTTTTGTTGTTTGGCTTTTACAGACAAAGAAAGTAGAATATTAACTAGATCAATAATACTAATAAAAAACAATTATCAGACCATAACCCCTTTAAGAACAAACTAATCTCAAACCAATATACATTTAATTTTTCACAGTCCATAAAGATGTGCGTCCGATTAACTTTTACAAGTTTACTGTATCTCCAACAAACTGAAGAAGTCATTTTACTAAACAAAGAGATTTTATAGGGAGTAACAAAGATTGTGTATAAATTTCCACATAAAAACTTTCCAGTATGAATTTGAAGAAGTTTAACTAACTGCTTTAAGTAACAACATTTTATTTTTACCATATATTGAGTCAGTTAATCCACAACTATCTAAAAAGTTCCAGAAATTTGCATCAAAATTATTATTGTTTTAATTAATGTATATAACTTGGACAAGCTTAAATTGCAGGTATGTTTACCTTCAGTGATAGCATTCAAATATTCATATAATTTGGGAAGAGTGCTCAGTTCCTCTTCACTCATACTTATAAATTAATTTCTTACTGATGGATAATAACTGGTTACCAGATTCATTCAACTTATAATCTTTCATTAAATATTCTGGTGACTTATTTTTTTAATTTTAAAAAGCAATAAGACCTTAATACTAATCCACTCCTTTTTAATAAATTAATTTTAACATTTTAATTTCCATTTTGATATTAATGGAGTTTTAAAAACATACTTCTTAACTTTTTAAAAATGTTATTTCTTATACGCAGAGTCAAAAGACAAATTAATTTCCTTTGAAGGTATTTTTTATTAACCAGATGAAAAGATTGTTACACATTTCCAATTTATCACACGTGACAAACTTATAAGAGTTTAGTATAATCAGTTCCTGAATGGTTTTCCATTGACTAATATAGATTGAGTCTATCTAGAGTATAATAGAGTTAAAATCTGCAGCAATAAAAGATTCTACATCTGTGAAGCTAGTAACACCAAACTCCCATAATTTTATATGGTTTCTATAAGCAATTCTCAGCTTTTTATGATGCCATAAGAATGGTTAACTTTTTTAAAAAATTTATTTAAAAGTTTTTTCCTCAGTTATTAAAGCTATTGAATGCAAAACATATTGAATAATGCAGTAGATCTATATGAGGAAACTAATTTGTTATACCTTCCTTATTTTATGTATAGGTGGGGGTACAGAAAATTTCCATGAGGGAAGATTTTGTCACACTGAATTATCCTCAAATTGTCAGTCAGTAATTCTAAAATATTTAACAGAAGCAAACTATATAATTCCAAACTTAAACCATCTAACCCTGGAGCTTAACTGTTTTCCCCCATTTTAAAGCTTCTTTAACTTCTATTAAGGCAATAGGCCTATTCAACAGAGGTATTCATTAGTCATTAAATTAACATTTAATAACTTAATTAATAATAATTTGATAATTTAAAATTTTGTTAACATTTAATAAGTAACATTTTTCTTTAAATACTTGTCAATTTTGTACTGATCAGGATTATTATTTTTATCTTAAGATCCTCATGGATTTGTTCTTTTTTAATATTAAGCATTTTTTCTATGTCTGAAATAACCTTATTAGTTTGATGATTTTGGATATTACTGATTTGTGTCTTTTTCTTAACATATCACTTCTATTACCTAATCTATGTAGATTTTTTGAAGCCATTAAATAACTGTGCAATTTCATTTTTTCTAATGCTATCTCCACTTTATGCATTAAAACGGTTTCATATTTTGTCATTAATGTTTTAATGACTTCAGTATTATCTCTTTTTTTGTTTGCTCAAACCTTCCTTTGTGTAGTTCATATTATATTTCTAATAACTCTCTATCCCACTCTTTCATTTTATTGCTAGTCCATCTTCCCATTTCATCTTTAATATTAATGTTTACAGTCCAATATTAAGACATTACTAACCTGACCATTATCACTTAACAATAAAAAAAATGTCAATTTGTTCCTTAAGGTAACTCTTACATTCTTCTAATTTCATCATATATACTGGGATTCTATAAATCTGAAATCTCCTTATATCTATTAATATATTAATACTTAGTGCATCATAATCAGATAAAGGGTAAGGAATAGTTTTAAAATAATTCACTTTATTAACTAAGACTGTAGAGGCATAAATCCTATTATTTCTAGTTTGCATCCCATTCACATAAGAATGAGTGAAGAACAATTACTTTTCTTCTTCTTTTACTATTATATCAACTGAATTATTATTACTAATTCATCTGTTTAGTGTTTTAGCTGGTGCCAGTATTTTAGCTTTCTTCTGTTCACTTGCATCTTCTATACTAGATATGCAGTTAAAATCCCCTGCTAAAATCAAACTACACTTACAATGACTTTGGCTAAGAATTACTTAAACTTATTGTAGTCTTATACCAATTTCAAGAGTCCATTAAAATTAGCTGTTATGTAGAAATTGCCATTATATTTATTTATTACAAATGTATACATTTCTTTGGGAATGTTAACAGATTCCATGACCTTAGGCATTACAGTAAATTTTCTCCAAAGTATAGCAGTTCCTCTCCTCTCCTCTTTTTGTTAAAAGAAGTAGATGATAACATTTTATAACCCAAGTTATTTAAATTTGCATATCTTTATCTATCAAGTGAGTCCCTTCCAAGAATATTTTCGTCTACTTAATTTTAGAAATCTCATTAATGATGTCCTTTTATTATCTTTATTTAATCTATTTACTTTAATAGATTACAGATTAAAATGGGTCTACATTGCCATGTCAAAAGACATGTTCACTAAACACATCTTACTCGACACAGTAACTTGTCAAAAACTGGAACGGCCGAGTCAGCAAATGTTTTCCCATTTGATCTTTTTCTAAGCTAGATATAAACTTAACTGTAATTGAATGTGATGGTGCATTTTCCTTCTTTAAAGGTGGTCTCAGGGCTCTTTGTGCCCTTTCAATTCCAAAAGATAAAGTTTCAGCTAGATTTAATGTTTTATATCGCCAAGTTGTTAAGAAGTTTACTATATTGTCTCCCTCATACTTTGCAGGTATATCATAAATTCCAATGTTATTTTGTCTCAGTCTATTTTCTAAATCATAGACTTTATCAGCCAGTTATTTTGTTTTAAAAGAAATTCAGTCTGAGATTCACCTTCAGTTATTCTCCATTTATGATCATTTAAAGCTTCTTCCATACTGATGATTTTTGCACTTTGCTGTTTTGTAAGAATTTCTAAAATATTCCATTTTCTTTCTAGTCTTTATGAAACTTTTTGTTTTGGTATCCAGTTTGGCTGCTTTAAGTAATACATCCTGCATACTTGATATTATTGACTGCATATCTTTTTTTAACACAGGAACCTAGAGTACCATTTCTTGAGGGGCTCATGTTGAAGCCTCTTCTCTCTTCACCAAGCAGTTAATATTCTGACAGGAAAATTATAGCTTTTGAAGAACTTGGAGTTGTAAATCTTTTCTCTATTAATGAATACAATTAGCTAAATGAGTATCTCCAAATTTTAATTTTCTAATTATATTTTCTGTCAGAAAAAAATGTTCAGTCACAGAGCATTCACCAATTGCTGAACTCAGTTAGCCATCTTGGCCACACCCCCAGAGCGAATGCAATTGTCAATGCCTTCAAGACTAGAGAAATTAAAGCTTCTCCCAACCTTTCTGGCAGGAGGAGCCATTCAACGCCTGGTTAACCAACCTAAGAAAATCATCCTGAACCCCCTGACCGTACCCTCTGGTCACCTGTTAACCGATGCAGACTAAGGTTCTGAAAGAAGTTGTCCAGTTTGGAACTTGTGAGTTCTTAGTCTCTCCCTGGTATTAGGAACCACAATAAGTCCAAAACATCTTCATAATTTGTTGGAGAGATTAACTAGTCAGTCAGTTTATGGACATCAAATCCTGTTAATAACCCCCCCCCATGCCATTTGTGAACTTAGACTGCTGAAGATTGTAATGCAGATGGAGAGTAAGCTATATACTTTCTTTAAAGCAGTTATCATTCTATGAGTTTGGTCTTTGAATATGTGCTCTGAGATTGAAAATGCAAATAGTCTATTATTTTCTTCTCATCACCCATCAGATATGTAGTTTACATAGACTTCATTTTGATTTCTACTTGTTTTAGCTGGAAGTTTTACTCTTCTGCAGAAGGCATTCATAAATATCTAAACTAGTTAACAATTTCTTCTTTTACCATTTTTTATATCTGTGCTCTAAAGTTTATCTTCTACAGCAGCAATTCATACTGTTTTCATATTGTGGTTGTGCCCATTTCTGAGAAAAAGTGTTAAATTAACTATTGATGTATTTAGTCTTAAAATGTTGTCTAAACTATTTAAATCAAAGTGCATATGACACGTTAGTGTGTCATGATCAGAAAAAGCCCTTCCTCTTGTGGCTGCTACTTTAATTAAATAACTACAGTCATGAGATATTATGATATTGTCAATTTGTGAGAAATATCTATAGGAGTAGCATGCAAAGATATGATACTCCCTCCCCTACATTCCACAATACCCTCAGATCCCAAAGACTGAAAATATTTAGTTACATACCTTTTCAGGGCAGGTGCTACTTTATTTCTTGGGCCAGGTTGAGATTGCTTATTTAAAATGCAGTATTCTGATATCCAGCAAAAATCCGTCCCTCACTAAAAGCTACTAATGCCTTACAAATCTTAGTATCTTTATTAATGGCTATAGCCATATAAACATGGGAACTCCCCACCCCCCACACCCACATTCTGCATATCTACCTTAGACATCTATCATTTCTCTATCGACTTAAATGTTGATCATGGTAGAGATACCCTCCTGTTTCTCCATGGAATGAAGGAACCAGACAGATATTGAAATCCAAACCACAACAGCTTCAGATGCTCCTTAAAAGAGAGGTACATATTCTGTAATATCACTATGGCCGGGATTAGAATATGATTTAGAAAACACTTTTTGTAGAATTCATCTCATTAATTTTCTAGGTATCTAGTAAGCAACTCATAATTCAAGTTAAATTAATTGAATATTGTATATCTGCCATTAGACTACCCTGATGCTAATAAAAAAGAATATGAGAAATATATTTTATGTTCTTCAACATTGCTATCTTACACCATGTTTTTATCTGGTTCAAAAAGAACTGGAGATATTTTAAACAATTGTAACATATTTATAAAGTGTACTGGATCTTATGCTCACCAACTGAGAGAATGCTGCACTCCCCCAGTCATATTTTCACTAATGAGGTTGTATAAAAATACTGTCTACTTTGAAGTAAAAATCAAACCAGAAAACCCAGCAAAACCAGTAACACTTAGGAACTATTCTAAGGCAAAGTACATCCTATTAATTGAAGGTTTGTCAAAATTCAAGCCTCCTTCTAACCCAGAAAACACAATTACCTATGCTGAATTATTCACTGAGTCCACATACAAACATGTGAATGTCTACATAGAGGCTGCCATATCTACCAGAAGAAACCCCAAAACAACCCCCACTTGTGGAATCATCACCTAAATAGGGTATATAATAAAATAACAATGCTCATGGCCAAAATCAGGAACAAGAGATTTCCTTAAAGACAAGAGCTCTTTTAAACAAGAAACTAAGAGGTATAATTAAGTCCAACAAGTCTAACTATGAGGTCAAGATAGCCTCATAGGCTAAGGGCAGCCACAAGGCCTTCTTCAGCTATGTGCAGAACCTTAAAGATAACACACAGCAGTGTGCTGAACTGGTGGTTAACAGTACTACCTTCATGGATCAAGGTGACATAGTAAATCTACTAATAAATTCAGCTCAAACTTCAGTGGCCCATTTCAGTGGAGGCCTGAAGAGAAAAGCCACACAAGTGACTCAATAAACATTTTAATCAGTAATTAATTATATACAAGGGGAAATTAGCACCAAAGCAGATACATTTTACAATAAGTTGATGAGAAATTCCATACAAGGGGATTTAAATATTTTGCAATGAGTTGAGGAGAAAGACTCCACAAATGCCCAGAACATTTTCTAATAGCTAATAAGAAATTATGCATACATGATGGGAGTAAAGGTACCAACAGATAAAACTATTTAAGAGTGATGGGGATGTACCTTATATAAAGGTGATAAGATCCCCAATAACTAATTGAAATAAATTTGCAGAATATTGCTAGGAGAGATTGTCATCAAGAATACAATATGTACTGCAAATAACAAGACATGTTGATTTGCATCACTTATGTCAAGTAAAGTAATATATAGTTATTCAAAATATTCCCATGTTTGTAGTCGTATATGGAGGTGTGAAATAATAGAATATTCTGATGCCAAAATAGAATGCTAGAATGAGATAAGGAGGATTAACATTCTGGAGGGAAAGCTAAGGACATGCAGAGAGAGTTGATTAGTATTAGAATGAAAATGCTATGGAAGAACACTAGAGGTGAAATAAATAGTTGTACGCCTTAGCTAGGATGAGGAAGTAGAACAGGATACATTACTAGCATGGAAAGATGACATCTACTTTTGATGTTAGGCCATTGCTACTTGCATTACATTATTACATATGGAAGTGTTACTGATTGAGAGAGTGAAAGGCATAGTTATAGTAAATAGGTGGTCATCTATCTAATTTCAGGGTTCTACAAGTACAGATTCAAGTGTCATATATTTTTTTAGATTGGTCTTGAAATCGGCAAGGTTGCTAGTGTGTTTGAAGGGTTAAGGGGATAGACTTCCAAGAGTGGGCTGTATTGCTATAATTGAGACAGGCTTCTGCTGACAGGTGTGATTTGTACATAGTGAGGAGCATTTTGTTTTCAGATCAAAGTGGCTTAGCAGAGGTGTATGTATGCAATAAGTTTAGTAGGGCTTTGCTTTCCTCTGGTTTGAATATTAATTTGTGGATTAGGAGTAGTTGCGTATAAATGACTTGCTTTGGTAATTCAAGCCAATCAAGCTGTTTTAGGGCTAAGCAGTGATGGGTTCTAGTAGAAGAGTTAATTTTGCTGTTTTATTGTAGTCATGGTTTATTTTGGTTGGAAGCTTGAAATTAAGCAGTACTGGAGGCCATATAATAAAGAGGGGCGTTAGGGGCCAGGAGTTTCCTCAATGAAATAGTTAAGTTGTTGTTGTTCTCCTTAGTCACCCTAATTTTTGGTGAGTTTTTTTTTTTGATAGCCTGAAATTTCACTTGCAGGTTATCATCAGTTATCACACCTAGTAGTTTGGTATCGGGATGACTTCTAGGTGCTTTGGGAAGGAATAATAGCAGCTTTTTTGATTGAGTAGAAGCTGGGAGTTATTGATCCAACTTTCAGCTGATGAACATAACTTGGGTGATATGTTGTAATTAGGTTACTAGCAGTGCAGATTAAAGAGAAGTCATCTGCATATTGTATAAAGGATGCTTCACATCAGGCAGCATTTAAGTTATTGATAAATATGTTAAGAAGCAGTGACCCCAGTATGGAACCGTAGGGAACATCTGTTTTGATTTGTAGGAAGGATGGGTAAGAACTAATCCATTTAAGAGACTGGAATCTGTTGGAAAGGTAGCAGGAGAACCAGTTGGTGGAAGTGTTAGACCAGGTGAAGAGAGTTGTTTTAGAAGAAGGCTATGGGAAATGGTATTGAAGGCCCTGGACAGATCCCGAAACATGGTAGTAACCAACTGACCTCTGAGTCTGGCTAAGTTAACAGTGTTGGTGATGTTTGGGAGAGCAGGGGTAGTACTATATCCTGGTCTGAAACCATGTTGTGTGGGGGTAAAGAGGTTGTTTGTAAATGAGTCATTAACTGATTATGAATGCAAGTTTCAAGGATTTTTAAATGAGGGGAAGAGAGGCAATGGTTCTAAAAGTTGGTTATATCGTTCAAGTTAACTTTCTTGTGAAGTGGGATGATGTGAGATTTTTCCCCTATATGACTTGGGACATGTGATTCCCTGAATACACCTACATATAATAACAGCTACTGGAAAGGAAACTGAGCTTTCTGATGTTTTTAGGAAATCAGCAAGAATTTTTCTTGGAACTAGTGTACTTCGTTTAGTTTTTTTTTTAGGTATTTCTTGATTGTTGCCATGGATACTGGTTTAAAAGAGTGAGCAATAATGGACTTGGGAGGTGAGATAGAGTGGGATGTGGTTAGGTTATAAGAAGTTAATTTGTTTTGAGTCTGGTTGTGAAGTGGTTTAGTGATGCTAAATATGAAGTAATCATTAATAACACTAGAGGTTTCTTCTGGTGAGCAATTGGGGTTGGTGTTTGTGCAGTTAAGCCAGGGTGAAGTATTTTAGATATGGTAACTCAAAATTGTCTAGAATATTTGTAGCATCGATTCTGTATTTTAGAGTCATAACATTTCTTGTCAAGTTTGATCTGGCAGTTGACTTTAATTGGTATGTACTTATATTGCTGAAGATTGTTTTCTGTTTTATTATTAAACCATGCCTTCCATGCCTTCCAGTCTTCAACTCTTCCTCAGTAATTTCCTGGTGGTGGGTGTAAGCAAAGAAGCAGGGTGGTTTTGCATTCTTTTAAGTCTAAAGTAGGCCATGTTGTTTAGTATATCCATAAATATCTTTTCAAAATAGATAATGGCATCATCTAGTGGCAAGATGTTTAGGATGTTCCAGTTGTGGGTTTGTAGTGATGTGCTAAGCAGTTCCGGGTGAAAGCTGTTCATATTGCAAAAGGATTGTATGTCTGTGCTATGAGAGATGTGTGGCATTATGTTGTGGCATATATGTGTAGATGCGTGTTTGTGTGTGTGTGTCTATGTGTGTGTGTGTGTGTGTGTGTGTGTGTGTTTTATTATCCTTCCTAAGGTACATTTCTCACTATAATGAGCTGTACAAAATGTGACAACATTTTGCAAACAATGCGAACATACAATAGAAATGCAGAGCTAATAATACTTCATCTCTTCGTCAAACATACACAGATATATAGTGCATAGCTATAAACACTTGATTGTTTTGGCAAGAAAATAGAAGACTAGAAGCATGCATTATACTATTAAACATTGGCACTAAAATATGTGTAGCTAGATGGAACTATGAGCCTCAACTACAAGCCGAATTAAAACAGTTATCATTTAATGCATTCAGCAGTCAGTGTAACTAAACAGGCATGTAAAGAAGGTATTGAAATACCTTTTTGACAAGCTGACACACACACATTATTAAAGCAAAGTGCATTCACATCTAGAGGCAATGAAAACTGATTATGGTAGGTTAGCAGTATAAATTATATAAAGCACGTAAACTATATCAATGACCAACATGCATTATCCAAGAAGGTAGACCCTCACAGAGACTCTGCATGTGGCAGTAATTGAAGTGGCAATGCCAGCTTCTTTTATGCCTTGTCCTGTGCTTAAACAGATGGACTGAAACAGGAGGACCACTGTTATGTCCTTCTGGCAGCATTCCCTTCATTACCTACAGAACATGCAGTAATATCGATGGAGGTTTTTTATACAGTAACAGAACTCACTAAAATCTTTTATTTTTATTTGCCTTTCTTGGATATAACAAAATCACAGACCCTCTTGACAGGTTCTAATATAAGCACATCTGAATAAATGAGTATACATTTTATGTGTAATTTTGCAGTGAGCAATACTGTGGGTAGAAAGATTTTCCTTTGCTCTCTTTTTTTACCACAGTAGTCGATATCTCAAAAGACATCGCTACCCTTATATTTCTTAGTTTGCCCTAAAGTCCATAGACCTGTCCAGAGTCTCTCTCTCTCTCTCTCTTAATTCAGAGGTATCCTGTCTTAGCAGAATAGTATGTTGATAGTTTTTCCTCACATCTGCTGGCATGTAAAGAAGGTATTGAACTTTTTGCAATGGAATACCTAACCACTCTGCAATTCTAGTCTTCATAAACAATGATGCCTTTAATCTCCACCCTTTAAGTAATTCCAGAGAAGTGCAAATTCTTGCATCTGACTTGATCCTCCATATCTTGCCATTGTGGTTCAGGGGATTCAGTGGAAGCTTCAACCACAACCAACCTGTTAGGCCACCAGCTTACGTGTGTACAGTTCCTGCAGCTGATTAGAGGGAGGTGGTACATTTTTGATCACCTGTATTGTGGCTGCCATTTGCTGTGTGAAGTCCTTGAGCTGACTTGTTTGTCCAAACCTGACATGATTGTTTGAAATGTTCTGTAACACCATGTCATCTCCATCTCACAAGCAGTGGCCTTAATGTTGTCCATTCTCATAGCCTAAGATGCTTCCTTTCCCTCAATCAATGTATTGGGCAGTTTGTTTTGATTTATATTGCACTTTCAACCCAATTTCCTCATCCCAAGTTGTACAGCAATGTGTCCAAAAATATTTGTTGGGGCTGTGGAATAAACTAGGTTTATATAAGACCTGACAGATCCAAGCATCTGATAAAGCAGAGCCTGAGCTGATCGAACCATCATGCTCTCAACAACTCATTCACACTGCAAGTTGCACAGTGTGTATTATTTTGACTATAGCATGAGATTGGAATATGCAGCTAAATGTGATGGCTTCTATGTGGTTATGTCCAGGGAGAGGCTATCACAGAATATATATGAGCATCTTTCTGCTGTAAAAGCATAAAATAATAATAAAGCTTTATGAAAACATATGAATCTGTGGCATAGAGGCAAGACATTTGAGATTTATAATAGGTGTAGACAAATGGGGACCAAGGTGTGGTGACGTTGACAATCATGATAGAGTTAAAAGACTTACTATGGAAAGATAAATTAAATGTAGGGCGTATATCAGGTTAAAATAAAAATGTAAGTATAGAAAGTGTATTAAAATATAGAAAGCTGTGTTTTTAATTTCATTATAAAATAGAAGCAAATTTTGTTTTCAGAGCATAAATTGTCTTAAGTAAATGTTATGTATTGATAAGTTGCTCTGGTTTTAGTGTGAGATATACAGGACTTAACTGTAAGAGATCATTCAACCAGAAGCATTATTTTTTTACTCTTTCATTATTTCTCCTGTGATTTTTTTTAATAATCATAATATCATAATATTTTTTGATATTTATGAACAGATACATTTGGCATATTATGAAGTTATTTTGGAGATACAATGAACATGCACACTGTTTTTTACGGTGTTTGAAATTTCACTACAGGGAACATAAAAGGGGAGACAAGTATTTTCAATGGTAGGTGACAATCTGTGTTGAAAAGCTGATGTGTCCTAATGCTGAGAGAGCAGGAGTTGTAATATATCATAATGCTGTGTGAACAGGACTACATCACAGTGTCAATGATTTGAGGAAGAAGAGAAGCAAGGGAGGCTGGTCAGGCAGGAAGAAAAGAAATTAGGAAGTATAAAGGAATCATAGCTCATTAAGACATGTAGACAAAAGAACATTAATTACATAAAGCTCATCTTATACATGGTGTTCTTGATACAACAGATTTTGTAGGCACCCTTAGGCTGTGCAGGCATTCTGGGGTTGCAAGCATTCACTTTGGTTACAGAAACTGAATGATCTTGCAACTTTTTCTAAGATATCACCTACTGATGACATGTTAATTGGTTAAATGCTATTTAAACAATATAAGGAGAGCCAATATTTCTGATGATCCAATAGACAGTAGCATCATTGACTGGATAGAAACAAAAGAGGAGGAGATTCAGCGAAAGAGAGTAAGGGGGAGGGAGATCGGTAGAAACTTAGTAAAGGGTGTGAACATGGCAGCACTACAAAAACTGAGGTGTATGAACTTGGTGAAGTGAGATGGAGGGAACCTCATACAACTATGGGGTCGGTATATATAGCATGTATGCAAAGATCAGGATGAAAAATGTATTCTGGAGGAGAAGTAGAACAGAAAGATTTGATGTGCAAAAAAGGATGTTGTGGAAGGATATAAAACAATGGAGGGATTAATACAGAAAGAGTACCAGAGGTCTATTGATGGTGCTGTCTGGTTCTCATGGAGACCTGGAAGAAGAATACAGAGAAGACAATGGGAGAAAGGAGCAGATAGGAAGGGAGGGCAATAGGAAAGAGGATATACTCTGGAGGAAATCAAAATGGTTAGTAAGTCAAAAGACTAAACAGATCTATGAAATGTTAATGGAAAGAAGGGACAAGTATGAAGAAGAATTAGAAAGGGAGGATGGCAGGGAGTAGCAGGATACTGTCAGTTCACAAGATAGGCAGTGAGATGTGTGTAGAACGTAGTGAGTGGGAGAAGTATGAATAGATTGTATCTAACCCTCATGAGATTTGTAAAGGAAGGCAGAAAGAAGGATAGTAGAAGCTGGTGGTGTCAGAAGGAAGAGACAGGAATGATGCATGTGCTCTGTGACTGTGAGTGGGTTAAAAGAAGTCATGAAGCAGGCATAGACATGTTTCAAAAGGAAGATGACCACATTTGGGAATTATGTATATGGGGCATTAATAAAGAGAACTGCATCTGAAAAGAAAGAGAAATAGATGCTATTAACCCATTGAGTACGGAAGTTAAAATGATCACCAAAAACTAGAAGGAGACAAAAATAATATGCGAGCATGAATTAAATAAGAGATCCCAAGACATAATGAGAAGATGTCAGAAACTGACTAGAATATGGAAAAGGGAAAAAAATAAAAAGTAATGTAAAGAGGTACTGGAATACTACAAGAGTGAAAATCATACCAGGAAGCTGGAGAATGTAAACCCAAAGGGAAATCCGGATGGGGGATAAGATAAGAAATGAAGCAGCCAGCCACTGATGAGATGCAACGCACCATGCGTGAGTATTGCACGTGAATGTAGAACACTGCATGGGGTAAATAAAATTTAAAGTAATGAAAAAAATGTTAATTAAGTTTTTAATAAGACTATCATTGTTTTCAAAGTGTACAAAAGAAATGTGAATGACTATTCTTTGTAAAATACTTAAGATAGTTTTAATGTCTACTGTTAGAGTGCACAGATAAAAACATTAAATTTAAAAGCAAAGCGAAAATCTGATGATCCAAAGCAAATTTTACTTTTTTATTTGGCATTTGATTACAAGAGTAGTCCAACTGGGCATACATTCTATTTTCAGTAGAGGGCCAGGGAGAAAAGCTCCTTAAGACATAATACAATTTTTATACATATGATTCTAGAAACACATAAGAAGTAAAAGAAGAACAAGTGATCAACATTAGAAGAAAACAAACATGATTACATGATTACATCAGACATGGGCAAGACACAAAATTATATCTATCTATACGTATGTGTATATATATATATATATATATATATATATATATATATATATATATATATATATATATATATATATATATATGTATGCATTCATACATACATATACACTTTAATGCATATATAGCTATACATATAATGGGCGCACCTTCGTTGAAGGTTGTGCGTCAGGACTGGAAACACGGCATGTAAAAATCAACTGCCAATCATTAGCGGACCGGAGTTCCGCTGTGGCGACCCCTAACCTGGAAAAGCCGAAAGACACAACAACATATAGCTATACAGACATAATGATCTAAGTGTACTTGAATATTAAGAAAATAATAAGGTACAGGAGGTGGTTTAACAGAAACTTGACAATAAGAAGAATATTATAGTCTAAGGAAGGTGGAAAAGCGGGTAAAAGAAGCTTTAACTTGTTAACACTCAGTGTGGGTAGCCTACATACAGTTTGCATTATCGAGTGTTTTCTGGCAAAATAAACTTATAGTGTAAGATAGGTATATGTAAATATTTTGTGAACTGTAAAAGCTATTAAAACTGTACAAATAGCAATACTATCAGTAAGAAGTATTATTTACAGTGATAATATTCAGTGCATTCATCGTCTTTCCATAAATACGATAATACATTTGACATGAACCCCAAATTATATTTTTTGTTAAACTTTCTCAAACAAATTCTCATTTTTTGGAAACTGTGTAAGCTAGCCATATATTATGAGAACATTTTTGTTAACCAGAGTAAGCGTTCATGTGACAACATGAAATGACTCTAAATGCATGTTTGAGCTATTCACAAAAATATGGAAACATGTCTTTAATTGTATAATTAGTGATATAAATAACACTGAATATCTCTCAAGATGTGCAACTTACAAAGGAAATTTCAGACAGTTTTCTTCAAAAGCATCTACAGTTTCACCATATGTCACACAGCTGTTTTTGACATGTAAAGTCACTTGGATTTGGAAGTATCAAGTACATATGGAAATATTGTACATTTTAATGATAACTAACAAACAACTAGCAATAAATCAAATATTGTGAGATATAAATGGATATTGAGAATGAATTTCCTTGTCTCCCACCATGCATTTAAACATAAAAGGAAATAAGAGAGAGAGACATCAGGGTGAGCACTTACACATATAAGGAAATAAGAGAGATACATAAGGGTGAGCACTTACACATATAAGGAAATAGCAGAGAGAAATAAGGGTGAGCATTTAAACATATAAGGAAATAAGAGAGAGAGAGACATAAGGGTGAGGACGGATACATATAAGGAAATAACTGAGAGAAAAAAGGGTGAGCACTTACACATATAAGCAAATAAGACAGAGAGACATAAGGGTGAGCACTTACACATATAAGGAAATAAGAGAGAGAAATAAAGGTGAGCACTTACACATATAAGGAAATAGCAGAGAGAAATAAGGCTGAGCATTTAAACATATAAGGAAATAAGAGAGAGAGAGAGATAAGGAAATTAGAGAGAGAAATAAGGGTGAGCACTTACACATATAAGGAAATAAGAAAGAGAAATAAGGGTGAGCACTTACACATATAAGGAAATAAGAGAGAGACATAACGGTGAAAACTTATGAGGAAATAAGAGAGAGAAATAAGGGTGAGCACTTAAACATATAAGGAAAAAGGAGAGAGAAATAAGGGAGAGCACTTACACATATAAGGAAATAAGACAGAGAGAAATAAGGGTGAGCACTTACACATATAAGGAAGTAAGAGAGAGAAATTTGGGTGAGTACTTACACATGTAAGGAAATAAGAGAGAGAAATTCGGGTGAGCACTTGCTCATATAAGAAAAAAGAGAGAGATATAAGGGTGAGCACTTACACATAAAAGGAAATAGGAGAGAGAAATAAGGGTGAGCACTTACACATATAAGGAAGTAAGAGAGAGAGAGAAAGACATAAGGGTGAACACTTACACTTATAATGAAATAGCCAAGAGAAATGAGAGTGAGCACTTACACATAAAAGGAAAAAGGAAAGAGAAATAAAGGTGAGCACTTACACATATAAGGAAATAAGAGAGACAAATAAAGGTGAGCACTTACACATATAAGAAAATAAGAGACAGAGACATAAGGGTGAGCACTTACATATATAAGGAAAAGGAGAGAGAAATAAGGGGAGCATTTACACATATAAGGAAGTAAGATATAGAAATAAGGGTGAGCACTTACACATGTAAGGAAATAAGAGAGGGAATAAAGGGTGAGCACATTCACATATAAGAAATAAGAGAGAGAAATAAGGGTGAGCACTTACACATATAAGGAAATAAGAGAGCGAAATAAGGGTGAGCACTTACACATGTAAGGAAATAAGAGAGGGAATAAAGGGTGAGCACATTCACATATAAGAAATAAGAGAGAGAAATAAGGGTGAGCACTTACACATATAAGGAAATAAGAGAGCGAAATAAGGGTGAGCAATTACACTTGTAAGGAAATAAGAGAAAGAAATAGGGGTGAGCTTTTAAACATATAAGGAAATAAGAGAGAGAGACATAAGGGTAAGCACTTACACATATAATGAAATAGAGAGAATTAAGGGTGAGCACTTGCACATAAAAGGAAATAAGAGAGAGAAATAAGGGTGAGCACTAACACATATAAGGAAATAGGAAAGAAAAACAAGGGTGAGCACTTACACATATAAGGAAATAAGAGAGAGAAATAAGGGTGAGCACTTACACATATAAGGAAATAGGAGAGAGAAATAAGGGTGAGCACTTACACATACAAGGAAATAAGAGAGATAGATTTAAGGGTGAGAACTTACACATATAAGGAAATATGAGAGAGAAATAAGGGTGAGCACTTACACATATAAGGAAATAAGATAGAGAGACATAAGGGTGAGCACTTACACATATAAGGAAATAGGAGAGAGAAATAAGGATAAGCATTTAAACATATAAGGAAATAAGAGAGAGAGACTTAAGGTTGAGCACTTACACATATAAGGAAATAGCAGAGATAAGTAAGGGTGAGCACTTACACATATAAGGAAATAAGAGAGAGAAATAAGGGTGAGCATTTACACATATAAGGAAATAAGAAAGAGAAATAAGGGTGAGCACTTACACATATAAGGAAATACGAGAGAGAAATAAAAGTGAACACTTACACATATAAGGAAATAGGAGAGAGAAATAAGGGCGAGCATTTAAACATATAAGGAAATAAGAGAGACACACATAAGGGTGAGCACTTACACATATAAGGAAATAAGAGAGAGAGATAAGGGTGAGCACTTAAATATATAAGGAAATAAGAGAGAGAAATAAGGCTGAGCACTTACACTTATAAGGAAATAAGAGAGAGAAATAAGGGTGAGCACTTACACATATAAGGAAATAAGAGAGAAATAAGGGTGAGCACTTACACATATAAGGAAATAAGAGAGAGAAATAAGGGTGAGCACTTACACATATAAAGAAATGCGAGAGAAATAAGGGTAAGCACTTACTCATACAAGGAAATAAGAGAGAGAGATATAAGGATGAGCACCTACACATATAAGGAAAAAGGAGAGAGAAATAAGGGAGAGTATTTACACATGTAAGGAAGTAAGAGAGAGAAATAAGGGTGAGCACTTTCGCATATAAGGAAATAAGAGAGATAAATAAGGGTGCACACTTAAACATATGTTAATAGGAGAGAGAAATAAGGTGAGCATTTAAACATATTAGGAAATAGGAGAGAGAGACATAAGGGTGAGCACTTATACATATAAAGAAATAGAGAGAATTAATCGTGAGCACTTACACATATAAGGACATAAGAGAGAGCCATAAGGGTTAGCACTTACACATATAATGAAATAAGAGAGAAATAAAGGGTCAGCATTTAAACATATAAGGAAATAAGAGATAGAGACATAAGGGGGAGCACTTACACATATAATGAAATAAGAGAGAGAAATAAGGATGAGCAATTGCACATATAAGGAAATAAGAGAGAGACATAAGAGTGAGTACTTACACATGTAAGAAAATAAGAAAGAGACATAAGGGTGAACACTTACACATATAAAGAAATAAGAGAAATAAATAAGGGTGTGCAATTACTCATATAAGGAAATAAGAAAGAAATAAGGGTGAGCAACTACACATACAAGGGAATACGAGAGAGAGATGTAAGTGTGAGCAATTACACTTATAAGGAAATAGAAGAGAGAAATAAGGGTGAGCACTTACTCATATAAGGAAATAAGAAAGAAATAAGCTTGAGCACCTACACATATAAGGCAATAAAAGAGAGAGACGTAAGGGTGAGCACTTACACATGTAAGAAAATAAGAGAGAGAGAGAGAAATAAGGGTGAGCACTTACACATATAAGGAAATAAGAGAGAGAGAGAGAGAAATAAGGGTGAGCACTTAAACATATAAGGAAATAGGGGAGAGAAATAAGGGTGAACACTTTACACATATAAGGAAATAAGAAAGAGAAATAAGGGTGAGCACTTACACATATAAGGAAATAGGAGAGAGAAATAAGGGTGAGCATTTAAACACATAAGGAAATGAAAGGGACATAAGGGTGAGCAGTTACACATATAAGGAAATAGATAGAAATGAAGGTGAGCTCTTACACATATAAGGAAATAAGAGAGAGAGATACATAAGGGTGAGCACTTACACATATAAGGAAATAAGAGAGTGAAATAAGGGTGAGCACTTACACATATAAAAAATAAGAGAGAAAAATAAGGGTGAGCACTTACATATATACGGAAAAAAAGAGAGAGACATAAGGGTGAGCACATACACATATAAGGAAATAAGAGAGAGAAATAAGGGTGAGCTTTTAAACATATAATGAAATAAGAGAGAGAGAGAGACATAAGGGTGAGCACTTACACATATAAGGAAATAGGGGAGAGAAATAGGGGTGAGCACTTACACATATAAGGAAAAAAGAGGGAGAAATAAGGGTGAACATTTACACATATAAGGAAATAAGAAAGAGAAATAAGGGTGAGCACTTACACATATAAGGAAATACGAGAGAGAAATAAAAGTGAACACTTTCACATATAAGGAAATAGGAGAGAGAAATAAGGGCGAGCATTTAAACATATAAGGAAATAAGAGAGATACACATAAGGGTGAGCACTTACACATATAAGGAAATAAGAGAGAGAAATAAGGGTAAGCACTTACAAATATAAGGAAATAAGAGAGAGAAATAAGGGTGAGCACTTACACATTAAGGAACTAAGAGAGAGAAATAAGGGTGAGCTCTTTCACATATAAGGAAATAAGACAGAAATAAGGGTGAAAACATACATGTATAAGGAAATACGAGAGAGAAATAAGGGTGAGCAGTTACACATATAAGGAAATAGAGAGAAATAAGGGTGAGCACTTACACATATAAGGAAGTAAGAGAGAGAAATAAGGGTGAGCATTTACACATGTAAGGAAATGAGAGTGAGAAATAAGGGTGAGCACTTACACATATAAGGAAATAGGAGAGAGAAATAAAGGTGAGCATTTAAACATATAAGGATATAAGAGAGAGAGACATAAGGGTGAGCACTTACACATATAAGGAAACAGAGAGAAATAAGGGTGAACCCTTACACATATAAGGAAATAAGTGAGAGAGAGACATAAGGGTGAGCACTTACACATATAAGGAATTAGGAGAGAGAAATAAGGGTGAGCACTTACACATATAAGGAAATAAGAGAGAGAAATAAGGGTGAGCACTTACACATATAAGGAAATAAGAGAGAGAAATAAGGGTGAGCACTTACATATATAAGGAAATAAGAGAGAGAAATATGGGTAAGCACTTAGACTTATAAGGAAATAAGAGAGAGAAATAAGGGTGAGCACTTACACATATAAGGAAACAGAGAGAAATAAGGGTGAGCCCTTACACATATAAGGAAATAAGAGAGAGAGGCATAAGGGTGAGCACTTACATATATAAGGAATTAGGAGAGAGAAATAAGAGTAAGCACTTACATATATAAGGAAATAAGAGTGAGAAATAAGGGTAAGCACTTACACATATAAGGAAATTAGAGAGAAATAAGTGTGAGCACTTACACATTTAAGGAAATAAGAGAGAGAGGCATAAGGGTGAGCACTTACATATATAAGGAATTAGGAGAGAGAAATAAGAGTAAGCACTTACATATATAAGGAAATAAGAGTGAGAAATAAGGGTGAGCACTTACACATATAAGGAAACAGAGAGAAATAAGGGTGAGCCCTTACACATATAAGGAAGTAAGAGAGAGAGGCATAAGGGTGAGCACTTACATATATAAGGAATTAGGAGAGAGAAATAAGAGTAAGCACTTACATATATAAGGAAATGAGAGTGAGAAATAAGGGTAAGCACTTACACATATAAGGAAATTAGAGAGAAATAAAGTGAGCACTTACACATATAAAAAATAAGATAGAAAAATAAGGGTGAGTACTTACACATATATGGAAAAAGGAGAGAGAAACATAAGGGTGAGCACATACACATAAGGAAATAAGATAGGGAGACATAAGGGTGAGCACTTACACATATAAGGAAATAGGAGAGAGAAATAAGGGTGAGCATTTAAACATATAATGAAATAAGAGAGAGAGACATAAGGGTGAGCACTTACACATATAAGGAAAAAAGAGAGAGAAATAAGGGTGAGCACTTACACATATATGGAAATAGGAGAGAGAAATAAGGTGAGCATTTAAACATATAAGGAAATAAGAGAGAGAGAGAGACATAAGGGTGAGCACTTACACATATAAGGAAATAGGAGAGAGAAATAAGGGTGAGCATTTAAACATATAAGGAAATAAGAGAGAGAAATAAGGGTGAGCACTTACATATATAAGGAAATAAGAGAGAGAAATAAGGGTGAGCACTTACACATTAAGGTACTAAGAGAGAGAAATAAGGGTGAGAGCCTACACATATAAGGAAATAGGAGAGAGAAATAAGGGTGAGCAGTTACACATATAAGGAAATAGAGAAAAATAAGGGTGAGCACTTACTCATATAAGTAAATAAGAGAGAGAAAAAAGGGTGAGCACTTACATATATAAGTAAATAAGAGAGAGAAATAAGTGTGAGCACTTACACATATAAGGAAATAGAGAGAGATAAGGTTGAGCACTTACACATATCAGGAAATAACAGAGAGAAATAAGGGTGAGCACTTACACATATAAGGACATAAGAGAGAGAAATAAGTTTGAGCACTTACACATATAAGGAAATAGAGAGAAAAGGGTGAGCACTTACACATATAAGGAATTAGGAGAGAGAAATAAGAGTGAGCACTTACACATATAAGGAAATAAGAGATAGAAATAAGTGTGAGCACTTACATATATAAGGAAATAAGAGAGAGAAATAAGGGTGAGCATTTAAACATATATGGAATTAAGAGAGAGAAATAAGGGTGAGCACTTACACATATAAGGAAGTAAGAGAGAGAAATAATGTTGAGCACTTACACATATAATAAGATATAGAAATAAGGGTGAGCACTTACACATATAAGGAAGTAAGAGAGAGAAATAATGTTGAGCACTTACACATATAATAAGAGATAGAAATAAGGGTGAGCACTTACACATATAAGGAAATAAGAGAGAGAAATAAGGGTGAGCACTTACACATATAAGGAAATAAGAGAGAGAAATAATGTTGAGCACTTACACATATAATAAGAGATAGAAATAAGGGTGAGCACTTACACATATAAGGAAGTAAGAGAGAGAAATAATGTTGAGCACTTACACATATAATAAGATATAGAAATAAGGGTGAGCACTTACACATATAAGGAAGTAAGAGAGAGAAATAATGTTGAGCACTTACACATATAATAAGAGATAGAAATAAGGGTGAGCACTTACACATATAAGGAAATAAGAGAGAGAAATAAGGGTGAGCACTTACACATATAAGGAAATGAGAGAGAAATAAGGGTGAGCACTTACACATATAAGGAAATAGGAGAGAGAAATAAGGTGAACATTTAAACATATAAGGAAATAAGAGAGAGAGAGACATAAGGGTGAGCACTTACACATATAAGGAAATTAGAGAGAAATAAGGGTGAGCACTTACACATATAATAAGAGATAGAAATAAGGGTGAGCACGTGCACATATAAGAAAATGAGAGAGAAATAAGGGTGAGAACATACACGTATAAGGAAATAGGAGAGAGAAATAAGGGTGAGCAGTTACACATATAAGGAAATAAGAGAGAGAGACATAAGGATGAGCACTTACATATATAAGGAACTAAGAGAGAGAAATAAGGGTGAGCAGTAACAATAGAAAGTGAGATACTGGGTTTATAGTAGATTACAATGAGGAAGGAGTATGGAGGACAACAGGAAGAGAGGCGTAAGAGAAAGAATATAAGAAGGCTTAAACAAAAGTCAATTTAACCAGGGACCAAAACAGCAACTGGCAGCTTCTCAGTCAATAAAGGTCCATCTTCACCACAAGTAGATCACAAGAAATTCACTTCTACAATGTAGAAAATGTAAAAAAACAGTAGTTTATTGCAACATCCACAGATTTAGCACTTTTGTCTCATAACATGAAACGTCATCAGAATAACTCACTTAAAATCACTCCCTCTTTTATATTAGTCATACAATACCCATTGGTTCACAGTTTAATTAATATTACTTCAGCCATATAATTAAAACATCCCTACATCTTAAAGTACCCTTCACTTACATTTAATAATATACTTATTAAAATTCCACATAGAATTAAATACATAAGCATATTGTTTTTAAAGAAAAACATACTATTTACACAGATAAATACCCATGTTCCTAACTTATATTTTTGTCGTCATTTTTTAAGCCGATACAATAGATAAATGGTCATTCAAACCAGGGCTGGTGCAAGCAGCCATCTGCATTTGCCAAATTAACTCACAAAACTCTAAAAGAGTTTCCTAGTCCCCTCCCCATTCTGAGGGTCTGACCTGTTCAATTACCCAAAACTTAAATCCAGCTCCATCATACTCCTGTGTATGTCTATAGAGTGCATGTTTATCTTTGTTCCTACCAATATCATATGTTTATACTCTCTGTATTTTAAGTTTCATTCTCTTTTGCCTATATAGTAACAGAAACATTTCTGACAATATGCTAGATAAACCACCCCTTTTGTCTGGCAAGTATAATATCCCTTTGCTCCCATACTATTATTATTATTTAAACTAGGTATACATAACTCACTCAAATTAGCTACCCACTTGCACTGACGACAACCCCCACAGGCGTAGGTCCCTAGCTTTTTTCCTAGTCCCAGTACCACAGTACTGCTGCTGTTGTCTACTTTCTCTCTCAAACACAGTTTTCAAATTAGCTCCTCTCCTATAACTGAATTTCAGGGGTAACTGAAACATTTTTAAACTATTGGGCATAATTTTAAATATATTCCAGAACTTTTGAACAATATTCCTTACCCTACTTGTATCTTGGTTGTATCTCATGACAAAATAATGCCCATTCTGTCCTTCATTTGTGCTTGACTGAGCTTCACATAAAATTTCTCTGCTCCACCTACCAACTTGATGATCACCTAATTCAGTCGGATACTTCCTATCCTCAAATAATTTACCAATAAAATCAATTTCTTCCACAAAATCTTCCCTTCTTGGTGTCATTTGGGCCGCACGGACCATCTGTCCCTTAATAATATTATTCTTTAAATACTGTCAAAGTGCAGATATGTATTAGAGAAATATTTGTCCTACATATTCTAGACAGTACTCTCTGATTGATACTATCCTTATATAACCTGACATTCAAATAATCAACCTTCACCTCCACTACATAGTAAGTAAATTTTAAAAATTCTGTTGTGGATTCAATATAGTTAATAAATGGATATATACTATCAACAGGCCCTTGCCACAGCACTAGTATATCATCCAAGAAACAAAAATATCCCTTAATGAATTGCCATTAATTAGAAGTGAATACATAATGCTTCTCCCAATACAACATAATAATATTGGCATACACGGGGGCACATGAGGCCCCCATAGCAACTCCTTCAAGTTGCTTACAGTATTCTCCCTGGAAATACAAAAAGTTATTCTTAAGTATAATTTCCATGTTCTCAGTAACTATCCTCAAGTTGATAACTGTCAAAAACCCCATCTCAATAAGCATTTCTCCAAACCATCTCAAACCCAAACCCTGGGGGATAACTGAAAATAAATCTCTGACGTCAATAGTCAAAAAACAGAATTTGTCAAATTCTATACTATTAATTTTCCGTAAGAAATCCCAGGAATCAATTAATATGTGGTCATTCAAGGCATAAAAAGGTTTAAATTTTTCATCCACAAATACCCCTAACGGTTTTGTCTTTGACCCCCAGATGAAACAATGGGTCTAAGGGGTGGATTGTTTGCATCTTTGTGTGTTTTTCGTATTTCACAAATACCTGGTATAACAATTGTTTTAACCATAAAAAAAATGTTAAATCACATTCAGTGGCCCCTTGCATGAAATTATCTTCCAATATCCAATCTATATGTCTGTAAGCCACATCTTTTTCACCTTGGGATACTTGTGAGTATCTCCCATCTGTGTTTAAAAATTCCATCATTTTACCACTATAATTGACCTGCTTCATCAGCACCACCCCACCCCCTTTATCTGGTTTCATTATTCTGATATCAGGATTAGAAACCAAGGTTTGTAAAAGTCAATTTAACATGGAGAAAGGCAAGTATAGAGGCTGGGGCTGAGAAGGTATTCTTTTAGGGTGTGCTGAAAAATGGGACCTATAGGTACTGATCTGTGCAGTAGAATAAACTATATTCTCTGTTTTTTTTTTTACTTTATGGGTATTTCTCAGATGAGCAAAGTAATCTCTTAGGAAGGAACTGTTTGAGAATATTACTGATGGATGGACAGTGGACATTATTATATATCCTTTTGTTGGCAAGTAGAAGTTGAGTGTACTTGAGGCAGTTGGGCAACTCAAGCTAGTTTAATGCTTTCAGTGCTGACCAGTAATGACTTTATGACAGATAGATCACAAATCTATCTTGTTAAACCTAGTTCTAAATATATGATGAGGGAGATTTGAATATGGTAATAATTGCTGAGGCATGTAAGGAAGGCAGAAGTATAAAGTAGGGAAGACAGAAGGTATGTGGTTACTACTGGTATGACTCTGGAAAAGGTGGTGAGAACTTTTTTGGATCAGTAGAACATACCAAGTTTTTTGTGTGTTTTTTAAATACAGCTTTGTGTATGAAGATCAAATTTCAGTTGATCACAGATTGTGATGCCTTGTAACTTGGTGCTCTGGAATAGACTTCCGATACATGTCAAGCAGAGCACCTCATTTGCCCTCTTCAAGAGAAATATTGATGAGTAGATGGGTAATAGAAAGTTCACCCCGGGAATCACTCCAGTGGCTCTACTTCATAGAGGTACTGGGAACTAACATCGGGCAGCACGATGCCAGGGCACTTCTATGGGCTAGGCTTGTAAAGGCTCCAGGGCCATTAGCCTTGTACACACATATGAACCTATGAGATACAATTTCTATAGCTGTGTGATTGAGAGAAGTTATCTTGAAGCTATTTTGAGAGGTGTTAGACATTTTAGGAGAAACAGTAGTGGCTTGGTTTTATTGGGATTGAGGAAGGTTTGGTTTTCACAGAGCCAGTGTTAAATGGAGCTTAAAGCCATTTGTGTAAAGGAGTGTAAATGGAAGAGTGTGCTTGATGAGCACTTACGGGTAGAGTCACTGGCGTACCGGATGAGGGAAGCCTGTTGGAAAGGATCTAAGTAAGTGGTTAATAAAGATATTACAGAAAAGAGGTCCAAGATAGACCCTTGGAACACACTGGTATTTACTGGGAGAAAAGAGGTGTATGTAGAAAGCCATTTACATACTGTTGCTGATAGGAAATATAGCTAACAAACCAGCTCTGGGTTGTATTAGACCAAGTGCAGACAGTTAAGAGAGTAATGTGGAGTGCGAGTCATGTCAAAGGCTTTGGAGAGATCTGAAAACAGAGAAAATATCAAGTTATTACTTCTACCTATGATGATATCTAAGAAGGTAACCAGAACAGTTATACTATGGTATAGGTGAAAATCATGTTTGGTAGAGGTTAGTAGGCTATCTTGAAAAGGTATTGTAAGATTTGTTGATGTATGCACTTTTAGAATTTTAGTGAGGGGGAATAAGATAGCAATAGGCCTAAAGCTTGTTATTTGAGGAGGAGTTACCACCTTTGTGAAGAGGTATAATGTAGAACGTCTGTTTCTCAGAGAGATGGGACATACAATTCTTTAATGAATCTTTTGATCAAGATGGAGATTGAATAAGCAATGGAAGTAGCTATAAGCTTAAGATATTCTGTCGGTAGGTTGTCAACAGAGAGTGAGCAGGACTTGAGCTTAGTGAGGAGTAGCTTTATATGTGAGGTAGAGAGAGTTTTTAAGGAGAAAAGACATTTATTGGAATTTTAAACCTCTTCAGGGTTGTTGTGAGTTTGCATGGGGTTTTGTGTTATGGTAGCAATGGAGTCTATAAAATAAGAGTTAAATTTATTAGCAGTTTCTATGGCAAAACTATCTGGGCAGGGGTTAGAGGCAGTAGGAGTTCCAGAGTTTAAGATTTTGTTAACAAGACCAACATTTCTTGTTTGTTTAAGTTTTATTTGTGGATCTAAGTAATACTATTTTTTAATCAGTAGTGACTTGAATTTTAGGAAGATTATAGAGTTGATTGTAAGTTTGAAGGTGGTCAGGTAATTTGGTTTTTTCCCGGTTTTGCCAAGCTTGTCAGTTCGGTTCTTATTGGCTAATTTCCATAAAGACTAGAGCTGTTAACTTCCATTGTCATATGCTTTTTTCTGTTACCATGGAGATATTTAATATGATCCATTTCAGCATAAAACTGTCCATTTTCTAGTTCTTGCAGTTTCCTTTTAAGGGAGTTCAGTATTATCTCATACAAACATAACATTGTAGCTATAGTGCATTTCTTCTAGTCAACCTTAGCTTTTAATACTCCTTGTCAGATTAATTTAGAGGTTGATACATGTTCATAGGAGAAAAAAATCTAATACTTTATTATTCTTTCATTTCTTCCTCAAATTTATTTACTAAAATAAATATGCACTGCATTTACATAAGGAGGATGTCTGAAGTATGTAAACATTATACTGAATAGTATACTGTCAGACTATAAGATCTTTCATCTTTTCAACAATCTTGTACAGTCATTTTATTTGATTTTTTAAAAGTTTCAAAACACTAAATGTCAAACATTCTTATTGAATATGTAAATTTATAATTGACTATACTCATGTCCTTTATTTTAATAATGTACTTGTATGCACTCATTTTATTTCCCCTTCAATGAGATGTCGTTGTTTTAGACAATTTTACTAACTCAGTCGTAACATACAAATGAATCACAATAACTTAACTTTGGAAAAATGAAAATTGAAAATGCAAACAAGACTGCTATAACTGAAAGTTTTTTTTTTTTTTAATAAGTACACATTTTTATTTTTGGTTTAGCCTGTGTTCTAAACAGATGTAGCACTTGTCTGTAGTTTGTAATGCATCTTTAATCTAAAATGTTAGAATTTAAATTTTACTGCAAGCTGGAAAATGTTTTATATTTAGTAAGTTTTCATAGCTAGACTTAAGCTTTTATTTGGCTGTTATTGCAAAAACTCAAAATACTTTGCATCAAAATGCTAATAGTACAATGGTTACATTTATGTCTGTGCTTAGGGGTTATTGCATAAAGCTTTTCATGAGTTATCCACCTTATCGAGGCTTTTATAGAAGCATAAGGACTAAACCCACAACCTCTATTACATGTGATTTTCACTGCTACTGGAGCAACAAGGAATCTTTGGATTGTTTTGCATCTGGTCTTCACTATGTGTAGTCATTTCACATTTCAAATACAAAACCAACATGGAAAAGTTCTTGGAAACACTTTTCGTAGACTGTGGATACATTCTGGTGCTACACTCATTCGAGAGCTTATAGCCTGTACTTAAGACATTACCTACTAATGGCATAATACTAATTACTTAAGTGTTATGCTAAAAGTTTATTGTGAGATGTTGTTTCTGATGAGCTCATAAGCTCAGTTTTTTTTTCACCCAGTTTCAATAAAGACTAGAATTATTTCCTTCCTTCTCTTATCACACATATCTCAGCTATTCCTTCCCTTTTACTTGTAGTTTCCTTCTTGAGGATGCCAAGTGTATTGGTTTTATTTAAAATCCAACAATCTTTGCACAAAAAAGTCATCCAAAAACATATCTGTGACTGCTAGGATAGCCATGCATTTCATTTAGCCAAAGTCAGCTTTTAATATTCTTTGCAAGAATGGTGTAAGGAGACAGATACATAGGCATGCTCATAAAAATTAAATACCTATTTACGGATACTCTCTTGTTGCTGTTTCAGGATGGAGACAATAAATTGTTTTGTAATTTAGCATATTTGACAGAATTGTAAATATAGTCCAGATTTACCCATTACTTAAGACCCTGGTAATATAAGAAAATTAGAAACCTTTAACTTAGATGCATATTAACTTTCTTTGCACATGTGAATCTAAGGAATATATAATAAATCTTTTGCAGTCTGAAAAGCTTTTTCCACTGCTAAGAGGAATTAACTAATTTCAGTTCATTCTTGGCACAGCTTTATAGACTACTGCTTGACTATTTTAATTGATTCCAGTTTAGACACCCAGGTTAAATTCCTTTGCCTCGTGCATGTTGTCCTTTTCAGCTAATTAGATGTTTAATTAAAAACTCTTTCTCACTTAATCTTAACTTTTGTTTTAACAATTTTAGTATTTTAACTTGGATCACAGTCTGCTCTAGTGGACTCATCCCATTTCATAAAGCTGCTGTTCTTTAAACTGTTTCCTTTTAATCACAGTTTCCACTTTCATTACGTAGATGGAGTCCTGCTTGGGTGACAACACTAAACAATGCCTTGGCACGGGGAAATAAATGTGGTAGAATTGCCATGCATTTTAACAAAAAACTACAGTGGAATCTGGCAAATACCACAACAACCAACACTTCTAAGTATTTTCTATAGGCAGAAATAAATTGCAGATTATTCCATTATTTATCTGGGAGCTTTCCTCTAGGAGTTTGCTGATCTCCTTGCCAAACTGCTTTACGAACATCCAGCACTGCTACAATTAGACATGGATGTGGTATGCCAGTTTGGTTTGGAAATGGATGATATAATGGTAGAACTTGTCTCTTGAACTGACCACTGCTTTAGTTCACTGCAGAATGGGTCTTTCAGCAGTTGTGTTATCCAGTTTTGACATATTTGAATATAGTAATTTTTGTAATATGAGTAGTAAGGCTTTGATGCCCATTATTGACCAGCTCCTGGGTGGGTACAGTGCTAAAGAGTTGGATGAGTTCATTAAGAGATGTAATGTCTTGACTCATGCTGCAGGTTCTGCAAATCCAGTCACAGGCTGCCTTGTTTGCCATAAGCCATGGCTTAATCATGAGCCCTAGATGATGGAAAGACTTTGGTAAAGCCAGATTCATCTCTCTTGCTTGAAGATCAGCTTAATCTGTATGATGTCCTTCCATATCATTGTTGCAGTATTGTTTAAGGGATCTCTTGCCAAGGATAGCCCTATATCCAGCACGTATACCAAAGTCTTTAATGCTTATAGGTGTTGTACAAAACACACATGCTCCCCATGCAAGGCATACCACATAAAGGTGATGTATGGACACACACACTCAGAACTTTGTTGTTGCCAGTCCCAACACCATTCTTGAATGTTGGTCTGACCATCTGCTGTGTGGGTTACCAAACTGTGTTTTCAGATAAATTCCCCATTGGCATTTCTTCTCTTTCTTCTTTTTCTTGGTGGTTATTGTGTTCATTTCATCTACAAAGGGAACATGTGAGTATGGGAGGCAGATTCCCCACAAAAGCATTCACATCTAGTATCTCTTCTGTTTGGATGCTTCCCATGATCATACACACTGCTCTGTTTTCCAGATGTTTGTGCCCTTCTTCATATACCTGGAGAAGCAATTTCTTAAGTTGTTGGTTCAAGGTACTATGGCAGAATCCTCCCATCCCAAGGGCCAGCTGTCTGCCAAGAAGACCAAAATAGTTAGGTCTGATCCAGCTGCTGTCTAGCCTCTCCCAGAGACATGTCTCAAAAAGCTGGTGAAAGCCTGGAGGACTGCCCAGTGGTTGCTTTGGATTCCTTTGGCATGACCCAGTCAAAGGCTGGCATGGATCTGGCTTCTCACGCATCCTAAGAAGTTTTTCAAATGTCTGTGTCTGACATTGAGGGAGAACCTCTGCTGATTATATCTGAAGGACTGAGAGGGATTCCTCAAACCTTAGCTAGGGACAAGGTTCTTACAACCATTACTGAGTCTCACCAGAGGTCTAACCTTCTGATGGTGTTTCGTGCAGACATCCTGCAGAAAAAGAAACAGGAAACAAAGCACATTTTCCTTGTTATTAAGGATCCCTAACATGAATGGCAGGGTTTAACTCTGGGTTTATTTAATGCTTTGATGGTATTGAAGCCTCCTCAAGGGGTCTTTGTGCCTGATCCTCCATGGTCTTTCAGTCAAGAGGCTTAGGGAATTGGATTCCTTGGATGAGTTCCTGGAATCTCAGGAAAAATCTTTGCCTTACTCTTCCCAAATTCCTTTCTGCTTGGACTACAGTTCAGAGGAGGACTCCACAAGCCCAGATTCCCCCGGAGGAACTCTTCTTTGGGTATACCATTGCCTGTATGATGGATTATTTTAAGAGGAATTGCTCTCAAGTTTCTGAGATTCAGAAAATATACTATGAGCTCATTCAGGTGGAGTCTCCTAAGCCATCTGCTGTCCCTCCTGTTCTGGCTGCCCTTCTTGATACTTTCTGGGCAGTGTCTGTATCCCCAGACTCTCAGTTTCCTTCACCCAGGAAGCCAGACAAATTGTATAAAGTGCCTGAGGAGTGCAAGGTTTTTTTTATAAATTCCCTTCTGCTGAACCTTCTGTAGTGTCAGTCTGTTCTGACAAGCCTTCTAAGCTACTGCCCTCTACCAAGCTATTGCCTTCTGATAAGGATAGTAGGGCTATGGAAAGGCTAGGCAAAAAAGTTTACACTGCTGCCACTTTATCCTGTAGGGACATTAACTATGACTAGTTATGTTTTGGCTGTCCTTTTCCAGGTTTCTAAGGTGGTTTTTGACATTCCTGACTCTGAGGGGAGGGCTCTGGCCCTTTCCATGCTAGGTTCTACTCCAGTTTCTCACCATTCAATCAAATGCAGCTATGATGCAGCTGATGCTGCTTCCAGGGCTACTTTTTTGGTTCAGTTATGAGGTGTTACTCTTGGTTTCATCTTCAGATATTATGGCCAAACTGCCTGACAATCCTTTGAGTCGGTAAAGCCTTGCAGGAATTGAAAAATAGTTTTATTTCTCATATTACCAAGATTCAGAGGAACTATCCCTCCAAGTCTACATTTGTTAATAGGTAGTCTCACCTTCTTCCCATGGGCAAGAAGGGTTCTAGGCAATTGACTCCTTGTAAGTCTACTCAGACTCCTGCCACACATAAACCTGCTTTCCAGTTCAAGCCAGATTTTATTTGACAGTTTGTTTCCTCCTTCCCTTGGATAGGTTCTCTTGTCCCTCTGGCTTTCCTTGTCTCTTTCAAATTGACTTCAGGTCACCTCAGACTCTTAGATTCTGTCAATTATCTGCCAGGAATATTTCATGGTCTGGAAATCCCTTCCTCCCTTTTTAGGCATTTCTCAGCCTCCTCAAGAACAGCTTCCTCTTTTATCAAAGGTTCTATACTCTCTTTTGGCTCATACTATTCAAACTGTGTCTCCTGCCTAAGAAGAAAATGGGTTTTATTCCAGGATGATGTTGGTCCCTCAACAATAGGGCACATGGAGACTAATTCTGGATTTAGCCAGCCTGAACACCTTCCTCAAGATTCCTTCCTTTCAAATGTTATCTCTGTAAATGTTATTTCCTCCTCTTCTACCCAGGCCTTTCTAGTATCTCTGGATCTCAAGGATGCATATGTTTACATCCCCACCCATCCCCTCTTCAGGAAATGTTTACATTTCTCTTTTTTGCCTTTTGGCCCCTCTATTCCCTCAAGGGTATTCATCAATTGCATTGCTCCTGTCATTGTTTTTGCAAGGTTCAAGGAATTCAGATCTTTCCCCCTCTAGGTGATCTGCTTATTCAAGCTCCTTTCCCCAAGTGACTGCTTCAGGATCCCAAGTTATTACTTCCCTGTTTAAGACTCTGAGGTTCACCATAAACTTCCAGAGGTCAGTTCCGACAACATCATAGGATATTTTTCTCATTTGCCGGCTTTGGACAGTTCCCATGCTGGCATCTCTGCCTACCCCTAAGGCTCTGTCTCTAATTACCTTTTGCAAATCCCTTCTTCCTCTGGCATCTGCATCCACCAGGGAATTTCTCTGGGTTCTTGGCTTCATGGCTTCCACCATTCCCATGATTCTTCTCAGCAGGCTCCTCATCAGAAAGCTTCAGTGGAACCTCCTGTCAGTGTGGCTCCAACATTGCCCACAGTCTTTCCTTCCCTGCCTCAAGCTTCAGTGGTGGAATCATACTCATACTGCCCTTTCCCTTCCCTGCCTCAAGCTTCAGTGGTGGAATCATACTGCCCACAGTCTTTCCTTCCCTGCCTCAAGCTTCAGTGGTGGAATCATACTGCCCACAGTCTTTCCTTCCCTGCCTCAAGCTTCAGTGGTGGAATCATACTGCCCACAGTCTTTCCTTCCCTGCCTCAAGCTACAGTGGTGGAATCATACTGCCCACAGTCTTTCCTTCCATGCCTCAAGCTTCAGTGGTGGAATCATCAACTTTCTCTCAACCTGGGACTTCCTTTTCCAGCTCTATTTCCAACTCAGGAGCTCTTTACTGACATCTCAGGCAGGGGGTGTGGTGCCTGTTGTGGTGCCCTCAAGGTTCAGGGTCTTTTGCCTCCTCATCATAGGTCAGAACACAACAATATAAAGGAGATGAGGGCTTTGCTTTTGGTTCTTCAGGGTTTCTACTCCCACTTTCATCCTAGGCTCATCAAAGTTTTCACAAACAATACCATAGTAATATTGTATGTTAAGCAGCAAGGGGACACAATGTCCTATCTTCTTTGCAGACTAGTTGTTCAGGACTGGGATCTAGCTATTCAGCATCATGTGATTCTTCAGGTAGTTTACATTCCCTAGGAGCCTAATCTAGTGGCACATTGAGCAGATCCAGCATACAACCTCATAAATGGGTGCTTCACAGAGATTTTTTTTTCCTGGATGATTGGTGGGGTATTCCTCAAGTAGATCTTTGCCTCCACTCTAACTTCTAGGTAACTTCCTCTATTCTGTTCCAGACTCCCATGTCTTCTGGCTTGGAAAGTGGGCACCCTGTCTTTTCCTTCGATAGGGATGTTTCTATATGCCTTCCTTCCTCCTCCTAGGTTACCATGATTCTTGCACAAGATCAGGCAAGACTCTCCCAAAATCTGACTAGTAACTCCACTTTGGCCCATACCGCATTGGTTCCCCCTACTTTCACACTTGGCCTGGGGCAATAACCACAAATTAACTCACTGGATGGATCTTTTCACACAAGACAAGGGGACTCTTATCCATCCTCACCTGTCCACTCTTCAATTGACACTGTGGTGATCGGGTTTTGATCCCATTCAGGCACCTCTTTTCTGAAGATGTGCTTCAGGTTCTGCCAGAGGCCAGGAAACCCACTACTAGGAAATAATGTGTGTCCAAATGGAAAAGATTTCCTTATTGCTGCCTTTGTCACCATCAGGATCCCCTATGTGTGGAAGTTCCTTTGGTTCTCTCTAATTTGTATGATCTGCTCCATGCTGGGTTGTTATATTCTTCAGTTAAAGCTCACCTGCCAGCAGTTTCTAGTTGTCCACTCTTTACTCTTCCTCCTCTGGCTTCTAGATTTGAAGTCAAGAAATTTCTTAAAGGCATGTTTCATATCAGGCCATGCAGGAAGCCTAGTCCATGGGAACTCAATTTTTTACTTGAAAATTTGACACAGGCTCCTATTTCTTCAGCTTCCTTAAAACATTGTACTTGGAAGACTGTTGTTCTTTTGGCTCTTACTTCAGCCAAGACAGTGTCTGAACTACAGGCTCTCATGACCATTCCTCCATTCTTAGTTTTCAAAGAGACATGATGTCTCTTCATATTAGTCATCCTTTTATTGCCCAAGGTCATCAAAGGGGTTGTCCCATAATCAGTCCATTCATCTTTGATCCTTTTTTTCCTTCTCAGTAGTCTGCCAATCAGAAGATTCTTCATACCTTGAGTTTGTACAGACAGGTCACATATTACTTAAATAAAACTAAAGTTATTTGAAAATCTGAGCAGCTTTTGTCTTTTCATCCCAGGACTTTGGGTTTGTCCGTTTCTAAGCGAACCATCTCCTCCTGGATTTCTACAGCCATTTATTTTTATTACTCTTTTCGTAGAAAATGCCTTTCATCTTTGGTAAAGGCCCATTCTGTTAGGGCATTTGCTTCCTCTGGTGCTTTTTTTCAAGGGTTTGAATACCAGTGCCATCTTTGAAGCTGCTACTTGGTCCTGTGTATGCACATTTAATAACCATTACAAGTTGGATGTTTCCAAGGCTACCCTGCATGGCCTTGCAGAGGTGTCTCCTGTACATTCCTCCTCCCAGGCTTGCTCTTGAGCTGTTGTGCTCTCCCTTAGGTAAAGAATACTGCAACTCTAGAAGGAATCACTACAGTTGTGGAAAGTCTCACCATAACAGCAGATGCCCTCCTTGTCACTGTTGCAGTATTTGCTCCCTCACTTATACCCCCTTAGTTTTCTTCTTTCCCTCCTATCTGAGGGACTCTTCTTCCTTTTTGTCCTTCTGGATGCACATGTTCTCCCTGTCTCTAAGGCCATTCTTTTCAGGGCTTTTTCAGTTCTGACAGTGGATGTCTGTACATCACCTTTATGCCCTCTGCATTGCACAGGGAGTATATGTGTGATGTACGATGCCTATATGCAAACAAGGCATACGTATACTGGCCAGGCTTAGAACTATCTTTGGCAGGAGACCCCTTAGGTAAGCAATAACACAACAGTGAAGGGAAGAATATTTACTATTACGATAAGATTTTACACAGTTGTACTTTCATTATGCATTATATATGAGACAAATTTCTTGTAAAAAGGCACATTGTATCCAGTGTGATTTCTGCTGCATCAAATTGCTTCGCCAAGGTGCTTCAAACTGAGAGCAGGCTATGTGGCCTACCCTATGTCACTATGCATCCTTTAAATGTGAGGAAGCCACTTTTTTTCCAGTTCTGTTAAAACTGAAAATATTGTTAAGTTCACCAAGCCTTCTGCAGTGGTGCCAGTACTTACAGTTGCATCAGCAAAACTGAGTTCAGTTATGTTGACTATAATGTCATTAACATTAGTTCATCTTTGTATGCTACTCATGGTGTGATGGAATCTGATCTATTTACTTTCATGAATTCTTAATTATATTCATTAGAACCAGTGGCTAACCTGATTTATTTCATCCAAGTATCTGGGGAGTTTTGCAGTTGTTTTAAAAGGAGCCTTAATTACCCCAAATCTCAGAAAATCTGTTTTGAGTTTGAATGTTCTGGAAAATTATCATTCAGTCTCTAATTATCATTTTATAGGTATGATGACTGAGAAAATAATATATTTATAGATGTACTCATGTAAAATCTCATGACCTTTTTAACTCATTGTCAATTGGGATTTTAAACAAGACACAGTATGAAGATCTGCCATTTTAGGTGGTTACTGAGCACTTTATGGTTAGAGATCAGAGGTCGTATTCCATCTTGATCCTCATTGATCTCATAGCTGCATTTCCCATGGTGGATTGTGGCATCCTGGTTGAATGCCCCTGTGTTTGTTATGTTTTATCAGACACCAACCTCAAACTGTTTGCAGCTTTCCTCTCTGCCCCTGAGTTTGTTATGTTTTATCAGACACCGACTTCAAACTGTTTGCGGCTTTCCTCTCTCGGTTCTCTCAAGCAGGTTGATCTGGATGAAATCCCACAGATAGTTACCTTCATTAATGTGGACCATCACAGGGCTCAGTTTGGATCCCAGTGTTGGTCACTATGCATGTGCTGCCTCTTCAGAGGTCAGTAGAGCTATTTTATATCATGTATATAAACCAGTATACAATTTTACCTCTCTGTCTAGATTTAGTCACACATTTTATTAAACTGGAAGACATATTGCAGCCATACTTTCAATGGATATTAGTTATTTAAAACTCAGTCCTATGAAGACTGAGCTCATCCTATCCCATCATCTATTTCTTATAATTCTGCTATTAATATGTTGGAGAAATGGATGGAATTTAAATTGTAGGAATGCAATTTTAGTTATTCTTGATGAAAGGATGACACTGAAAGGCAAAATGTCAGCTATTGTGAAGACGCCCATCTGAAGGACAGTGCTCCTATGCAAAACCCTATTTCATATTGAGACTTGGCTGCAGAAAAGTATGGACTGATACCTTCCCAAGGAAGTACTATAGAACTCTCTGCCTATGGTTCTTGGATGGGTTCCTGCCATTCCTGCAGAGTGTACAATTCATGTTTCTGCCACGTTGCTCCTTTACTGCAGGATTTGCATTAACTCCTGCTCATTACCAAAATATGTGTTTAAGATCTTAATTCTGATTTGTAGAAAGCTATTCAGCCTGAGTCTCACTTGCCTGAAGAGTTTATGGCAACCTCTTAGATCATCACAAAATGGCTGCAGACATTTCCCAGGACTTATTTGGATGGTTTAGGTGAACCATTCTTTGTTTAACATCGCTGATTCAGGCATCTGATGTTGAATTTTCCATTGGGAGGTTTTTGAAGTAATATATTTTTAGGCATGTTTATTTAACTTTAAATCTTGCAGTAACTTTTTGTTTTAATAATTTTAATCAGAACTAATTATTACTTATGCCCTCACCACTTTATCCTGTTTTGTCATGTATTTTACAGTATGTTATGTTTGTGTATATATCTTGTAAAATGCTTAGCATTAAGAATTTGTGTATATTAAATAACTAGTTGGACCTGCTACTTATTTCATCCTAAATAATAGGCATCACTTACTGTCATTCCTTCTCTTCCTATCAGTTCATCTCTCAGATTCTTTAGCTGTAGGTTCATATATTTTACATCCATCATAAAATCACTCCCTATCACTCACTTCTTTTCCATTTATGTACGTACTTATAACTATTTTTAATATTCACTCTCAGGTTTTGAAATACAAAAATATATTAGGGTACATCTGTATGCACAGAATGTTGCTTGATATATATACATTTTGGGACTGTTTTTCACACCTAGATTTAATATTCTGTCATGTATTATGTTGTCACTATACTTTATTTTTATGCTACAGATGAATTACTTTTTTGTGAATAGTGTTCTTTCTTTTTCACTTCATTGTATATGTCATGCTGTTACAACACTTTATGTGTATATATTTCATATTATATGAGCAATTTCTGCAAATCATTTCACACATCTGCTTGCTTTGTTGCTGTGTTGTGGCTGAAAGGAGTCATTTCACATGGCTGTTATCAAATAAACATAGATGCATAAATAAAATCACACCGTCTGATTCACTGATGGATGCTTACAGTAAGAGTTTTTTGTAGACAGCACACTGTCCCTTTCAAACCTCTCCAAGAAAAGCCTTATGTATTTTCACAATTTGATTTATGCTTTGATTTCTGAAAATAAGCTGATCCTCATGAAAGGTGTACATTTGTCTGAGATCATCTGGCTTTTTCTCAGCATCAGAAATTCTATTAATATTATGTTAGTAAACTACATTTTAAATTACAGGTCTCTGTCTTTCTACAATTTGTCTGAGGCCTGACAATTAAAAATGCATGAAATGGACTTCTAAAGCAATATTATTATAGATTAAAAAAATTGAATGCTGATACTTTAACTGGCAAACAATTTAAAACATTTAAAGGTCTTTATAGCAATCATTATTTAAGAAAACTTTTCTTATAATGGCATAGTATAATTATGTTAAATGAGTTTAACACGGAGATCTTGCTTTCTCTGTTAAACCCATGTTATACTAATGGAAAAAGTCCACCTTTTTCCATTAGTATAACTCGATTACAAGGGGATCATGGTATAATAATAAATATTGCCTGGCATGTGTGCACAGACATCTCTTAAGCAATCAATATTCTAATAGAAACAAAAGAACTGCAACTGAACTCTGTAGTATAGTTGTATAATTTTACTAGTGCAAGGTTTTTAAATTACTTCATTCCTGAAAGGGGCAGGAAGTGGAGAATAAGCTATGAAAATAATCTGACATTCCCATCAGTCTAAGTACAATTCTTTTCTTATTTATAACCTCACTCCACTCATCTTCAAGTGCTGTTTGTAAAATGACAGGGAAGGTGGAATTTGCATCAGGACACACAGAGCCAAAAAAAAAAAAATACTCTAGCACATTTATTCACTGACCTAGTTAGAGTAACATTTTACAAACTAGACTGTTACATGAAAAATGTAGGAAAACAGACATGGTGATTTAATGGTAATACACTGGTAATCATGTGGCTGGTAGATATTCTTTTAAAAACTGGATTACTGTAAAACTAAACTGTAGATATTTCCAGCAGAAAATGCCATGAAGAAAACAGTTGACAGTGACCCCAGTTGGAAATAAAAGTAATAATGCAATGCTGTAAATGCCAGCACTTCCACTCATTTCTATGTTAATGTTATAAACATTCATGTTAAATGTTTCTTCTTGATTAATGTCTTTGCTTCTATCAGAGGTTTACTAATGGAAAACTTGTCATGTTGTGTGTGTGACTAAGAAAGTGATTCCTATAGATAGTATGTTGCCATATATTACACACTGCAGATTGGTGAGAGTGTTGCTGATGCAAGTTACTGTAAGAATGGAAATATGTCATTATACAGTGTTCAGCTAACTGCCTGACAGCAACAGATAATGTGAACTGTTACTGTATATCAGCCTCTGAAATGCTGTCTTCCTGCTATATGCATACTAAAATAAGACTGACAAATAAAGTGAGACTGCATGGTATCCAGTCTTTATTGCCAACTCCTTTCATGCTTGAAATATAGAGGTCTTGTCTTCTTGAAACAAAAAGCTGCCTTTATAATGTATTTTTATTTTATTTTATTTTTTGACGTTTTTATTAAGCTGTAGTGGGATGATCTGAAGCACCTTGCCAAGGCTTTCGACACCATCCTCCATTCTGGAATTATAACTAAATTCACTAAACTACATCACAAGATGGGTTGCCAACTGGCTCACTGACAGAACCCACACTGTAAAAGTTGCAGACTCCAAATCTGACTTCAAACCAGTGACAAGTGGAGTACCGCAGGGTTCAGTCCTGGGGCCTCTCCTGTTTGGTATCTACTTCTCTGAAGTACAGGCTAACACAGAAGGCCTCTGGCTAGCAAAGTTCGCAGATGACTACAAATTAGGAGCCATAGTCGAGTCCCCAAATGATGTGGACATCCTACAGAAGGGCCTCACTGAAACAGATGCCTGGTGTCAGAGCCATGGCCTCAAGCTCAGTGCCAAAAAGTGCATTGTCATCCCCATTGGTAAAAACTCTGTACCCATGAACTACCACATAAGAGGCAGTCTACTTAACACCAAATGTGTGATAAGAGACCTTGTGACCCAGGTGGACAGTAGTCTCTCCTTTGATAATCACATTTCCACAGTGGTCAGGAAGTAGTTCTACGTGGCACACCTCATCAGAAAAGGGTTCTCATCCAGGAAAAAAGAGGCCATTGTTCCCCTCTACTTGGCACTCATTAGACCCGTTATAGAGTACAATGCCCCTTTTGGAATGTACCTCACAAGACATCTGCAGCAGCTGGAAAGGCCACAGAAGTACCTCACAAAGAGGATTACTAGCCTCAAACAGATGCCCTACACTGACCATCTCAAAAAACTCCAGCTTTACTCCATAACATATCTCCTACTCCAAGGTGATCTCTGCCTAACATATAAAGCTATGTCAAACCCAGAATTGTTGGATATGCTAGAACCTAAAGAAATCCCAATCCCTCCGAGCTACATGCTCTAGGGACCTAAACCTTGTCACCACAATAAACAGGACATGCTGGAGGGATAGATTCCTGTCCCAGAGACTTCCATACTCTGGAACAAACTACCCATCTATGTCAAGCAAAGTTCCTCATTAGCACTCTTTAAGAAAAATCTTGATGAGTGGATGGGAAATAGGAAATACACTCTGGGATCACTTCTGTGGCTCTGCTTGAAATTGGCACAGGAAAATAACTTTCTTGAGTGGCGTAAGCCAGGGAACCTTGGTGGCTAGGCTTACTTAGGCCCTTGGGCTGACAGCCTAGTACCTACCTATGAACCTTTTCACCTACAACCCTTGATAGATCACAAAAATACAAAGTTACAAAATCATATGCATTTTTCTATTAGTGGTAGGGGAGTACACAATTGTACCACTTGCGTTTCTTATTAGACCTATATAAATGTATGGATATAAGCACCCAGAGAATGAAAAGTAAAAGCACTTGATGTATGTCTGCATAGAAAGAAAATTGCTTCTGTCCATAGGATTAGATATCACAACCACAGCATGATATTGTTAAAAAATCAATCAAAATATTATTTTAGTGCGTACATGTCACCCTCCTCTTGGCCAACTTAATTGCACAGAGAGATAAAGCCTTAACTATGACTTAGATGACCTGGGTTCAGTTAGTGACCCAAACTCTGAAAGAACTATCAAGCAGTGGAAGTGGAGTGACAAAGTTATGCATGCTCACCACTCCAGGGGTTGTGTGTGCATGCCTGATATGTATTTCCATGATGGAGACCCAAGAACTCTTGGAGTTGCCTCATACAAGAGGTTTAGTGTATTTGAGTGCAATGTACCCACAACTGTGGATGGCTGTCTTTGCATAATTCAATTGTGAGCCCCCCCACCACATATATGTACTAGAATACCCAAGAGAAATGTTGTGCCCTATAGCTAAAAGAAATCTTCATCCCCTGCTCCAGTGACAATACCACTCTTATTGTACGCCCCCATGAGGAATAAATGAGTCCCAGTGCCCCCCCCCCCCATGGAAATGACTAGGCCAGGGGAACATTTGACGTCTGGTTTAGTGGGCAAAGGGAAACTGGAGCTGGAAGAAAGTCACCACCTTGCAATCTCGTACAAGAGGACAATGAAGGTTTCATAATCTCCCAGTAGTCTACAGTTCCTGTTGTAGTTTCTGGTGGTTATAAAGAAAACTGACAATAAATTCATTTTTATTTATTTTATTTTATTTTTCTTTTTTAAAGAATAGTGATGTCCTGTCTACCCCTTTTACATTCCATGTTTTTCATGATCTCTACAGCTTTTGTAATACCATCTCCACTATAAGACCCAAAACATATTCCTCCTCTACTCATTATGGCCATCTGGAGTTGATCTGTTTGTCTTTAATGGGAATGTAGATTAACTCCTTCATATTTTGGCTAAGTGTGTGTCAGTGCACACATTAACAAAGTGAAACTATTTTAACATTTCTTAAAAGTTGTGATCCTGGATTACAGCATTTATTAAAAGTTCTTATCTTAGATTAACATTCCATCTCTGTGAGCAGTGATTGTTTTTGGGTCTATATCATATATTCGAAATTTCAAAATATCGAACACCATAAGCTTGAACTTGGAATTTCGAAATATGATAACATCGAACACTCAGAATAGTGAATTTTTTCAGAGGGTAAAATTTGCTGTTCCGAGAAACATACACACAAGACAAGCACACCAAAATAAATAAACCACACGCATACACTTAAAACCCTACTTCTAACCCTACACTAAACCGTACATACATTCCTACCTATCCACTTACCTTTACCCGGATCCTAACCCTAAGGTCCGTAACTATCGCACATACCCTACGAAACTATACACAAACAAACTAATACACACACATACAGTTAACAAAACGCAACCCTACACTACACCATACATACATTCCTAACTATCCACTTACCTTAACTGGCACCCTAACCCTAAGGTCCATAACTATCACACCACAATGGAGGAAATAGCGAAGCCACGGAACGGCCTACCGAAATCTTGCCCTAGGTAAGAATTCAATGTTCTGGGGCTTCACTATTTTCATCCTTCGATGTAGTGGGTTCGATATTATAACATTCGAAGTTTTACAACTCCGATGTTATAATATAGACCCTTGGTTTTGTACCTTGTGGCCTGAACAGTTTTCAAACCACTGGCCCACACATATATTGGCAATGCATAAATCCACATGTTCTTTTGGATTCACATTACTGATTATTCAAGAATAGATCAAAAGTATCAACTTAAAGCAAATCAAAATTTGTGTGTTTTATATTTCAGTAGACCTAAACATTTTTCCACCAAGAAGTGAAATAAAATGTACTAACCAGTAATAAAAAGTAACCCATTTCAGAACATTTCAAACATAAAACACCACTCAAACTGTAATCATTATGATGTGCCAATTTCAATACCGATTAGACAACTGACTGCATACAACTGAAATGTTTGATTATAATATACATCATCACAGTAAAGTAAGGTGTTCTAACTTGTTTGATACAAGTGCATACTAATCTTAAAAAGCCAGAGTAATGACTGATTAACCTGATCATGACAGCAAGGTCAGTCATTCTGATTCACAATTATCCCCTGTACGTAGTAATTATAGCCCCATTAACAACTTTGTACATCTCATGGATTCCATTTTGGTAAAAAAAAGTAATTACAGACATAATAATGTATTTCAAGTTTGTTTCACATAAACAGCAGGGAGGGAGAGAGAAAGGTATTCCAAATACTGCAGACAAATGTATAATAGTTCTGCAAAGCCGGGCTGTTTAAACTGTGCAAAAGACAAAAAGACAAGTTACTTTCATCTACCAACAAACACTACCTCCTCCCTATAGTTATAGTCACATTACCGTACCCACCTCATCTGATTATGATGATAAATAATCTCTACCTCCTCCCTATAGTTATAGTCACATTACCGTACCCACCTCATCTGATTATGATGATAAATAATCTCTACCTCCTCCCTATAGTTACAGTCACATTACCGTACCCACCTCATCTGATTATGATGATAAATAATCTCTACCTCCTCCCTATAGTTACAGTCACATTACCGTACCCACCTCATCTGATTATGATGATAAATAATCTCTACCTCCTCCCTATAGTTATAGTCACAATATCGTACCCACCTCATCTGATTATGATGATAAATAATCTCTACCTCCTCCCTATAGTTATAGTTACATTACCGTACCCACCTCATCTGATTATGATGAAAAATAATCTCTACCTCCTCCATATAGTTATAGTCACATTACCATACCCACCTCATCTGATTATGATGATAAATAATCTCTACCTCCTCCCTATAGTTATAGTCACATTACCGTACCCACCTCATATGATTATGATGATTTATAGTTATAGTCACATTACCGTACCCACCTCATCTGATTATGATGATAAATAATCTCAACCTCCTCCCTATAGTTATAGTCACATTACCGTACCCACCTCATCTGATTATGATGATAAATAATCTCTACCTCCTCCCTATAGTTATAGTCACATTACCGTACCCACCTCATCTGATTATGATGATAAATAATCTCTACCTCCTCCCTATAGTTATAGTCACATTACCGTACCCACCTCATCTGATTATGATGATAAATAATCTCTACCTCCTCCCTATAGTTATAGTCACATTACCATACCCACCTCATCTGATTATGATGATAAATAATCTCTACCTCCTCCCTATAGTTATAGTCACATTACATACCCATCCACCTCATCTGATTATGATGATAAATAATCCCTCATCCCTATATTTATAGTCACATTACCGTACCCACCTCATCTGATTATGATGATAAATAATCTCTACCTCCTCCCTATAGTTATAGTCACGTTACCATACCCACCTCATCTGATTATGATGATAAATAATCTCTACCTCCTCCCTATAGTTATAGTCACATTACCGTACACACCTCATCTGATTATGATGATAAATAATCTCTACCTCCTCCCTATAGTTATAGTCACATTACCGTACCCACCTCATCTGATTATGATGATAAATAATCTCTACCTCCTCCCTATAGTTATAGTCACATTACCGTACCCACCTCATCTGATTATGATGATAAATAATCTCTACCTCCTCCCTATAGTTATAGTCACATTACCGTACCCACCTCATCTTATTATGATGATAAATAATCTCTACCTCCTCCCTATAGTTATAGTCACATTACCGTACCCACCTCATCTGATTATGATGATAAATAATCTCTACCTCCTCCCTATAGTTATAGTCACATTACAGTACCCACCTCATCTGATTATGATGATAAATAATCTCTACCTCCTCCCTATAGTTATAATCACATTACCATACCCACCTCATCTGATTATGATGATAAATAATCTCTACCTCCTCCCTATAGTTATAGTCACATTACTGTACCCACCTCATCTGATTATGATGATAAATAATGCCTATCAGCACAGCAGTTGGGAATAAAGCCAAAAATAGTAGACAAATGCTGAAAATCATGATAACATTTTAAATATTGTTCTTAAATATATAGATAGCCACTAGAATTACAGTTTTTGCACTAGCATGCATTTTCGGACATACAGAAAATCTGAAACTCAAATGTCTGCAAACATTTAATGAATGCAGTCATCCACAATTTGGCAGAAAATCACAAATTGTTAGAAGAACTGATGAAAAATATGAGGAAAAACAATGGCATTCTCAGAAATCTTGGACAGTTTCAACTTTGTTTCACCCACATAATCATAAAGTATTTTGATTAATTAGATGCAGATACAAACTAGTCAGGTAGAACCAGAGTGCTCTAATTGAGCAAAGGACAAAAACGTAAGTTAGTTTCATCCACAGCTAGCTTCCCAAAGCCACCTAACAGTTACAGGCATCTAGCTGACTGTTTATACCTCAGACATCCATCTGAAATAAAAAACAATGTTCTCACAATGTGCTTCAGCTTTGTTTCACAAAGAAAGATCAGACACCACAGTTAAGTATTCCTATCCAGCTTACTTCATACAAATCACATTAGTCTAGCAAAGCCAGCCCAAAATATTTGAGCAAATAGGGCAGCGCAGTCATTAATACTTCATCCACAGTTGACCCCATACCCAGACCAAAAATTATTGCTGCATTGTTGCCCATGTATAGTGACTATAGATAAAAAGAAAAGAGATGAAAAAATAAGACTGGGGCAATCTCTTTTGGCTACATTTTACATAAATCCACAGTAATCCTTTCTCGTATGCTGACTGACTTTATCTAGCTGCCTGCCATATCAAAAAAAAAATGTTACCAGGATGTGCTTCTGCTCCTTCAAGCTGGAGTCCTCTCCCATCAACTATATAATGACATCCTGCTGAGTCATGGGAGGGCAGCTAGCAAAAATTGCAGCTGCTTTAGACAGTCTTAACAGCAGACCATTTGTTTTTTTTTAGTTTTTAAATTAACAAAACATTTACTTGAAGACAAACCACCTGAACAGTGTAACAGGCCTGTGCTGTGCCTGTGAGCGTGCATAAATGGTAAATACTAACACTATATAGTGACAAGAACTTGTACCTGGTATGACTTAACACTTTCTTAATCAATCTAAAAATAAATACCTGTTCTTTTTGTGACTACTTTCAGAACATAAGCTAATTTAAATTTCTTGGCAGTGCTAAACATAACAAAACTTGGTTTGCTCAAACTTCACCCCCATGACCAGATTGTACAATCCATACATCAAAAAGCATTAGCCACATGTAGTGATGGGTTATTTCTTTCTGTAAAATCTTTTATTTCTTTTTTTATGAAAACAGATGCAGTGAACATAAAATTGATAATTGACAGGTAACAATATAACCAATGAATACCTTGCTGAAAAGTAAAACATAAAAGTAAAATAGTGAGAACTATTTACACATATGCCAAAAGTCCATCATTAATTATATATACCAACTTTAAACTAGCATATGCTCAAAATGGGATTTCCAAAATTCTGTAAAGTGGGTGTGCAATTTCTGAGTGTAGGTTAAATATTTGTGAGCTAGTAGGTGTTTAGTAGCTAATTGTTTGAAACCCTCCCAGGTGAGTGATGCTCTATCCTTCCACTGTACTGTAATGTAGTATTTAAGTAAATAAACTAGTGTTATTAATATACATTTGTAGTTTAGCCAGGCATGCGGGGATGATATGTAGGAGAGCTAGTTTCCAAGATAAGGTGGACTTTTCATAGCCCATTTTTTTTAGTTGGACTCTAAGTGAGCACCATAGCTTGTAGGTGCACTTGCAGCTCCAGAAGATGTGGAGTAGATCAGCCTTGTGATTATCACAATAGGAACAGAATGGAGAGGTGGTTGGGTATATTTTATTTAGAATGACTGGAGTAAGACAGGTGTTATGAAGTATCATGATCTGTGTATATTTAAGTTTTTTTAAGGGGAATACGTTTGGAGGTAAGCTGGAGCACTTGAGTGGTTTGTTTCTGATTGAAGGATCAATTTCCTTACAGTAACTAGAATAAATAACTTATTTTTGCATTTTGATTGATAGAATAAATTTGTAGGAGTTAGATAACATTTTTTTTTGTTTGAGGATAGGAGGTTACATATGGTTTTGGAGGTGTGAGTGTCATTTGCATTGATATCAGGATTGTCTATGATATATTTGCTAAGGTCTCAATTTTGGCTTAACATGATTGTATAGCTTTTAGGGATCTTTAATTGTGTTCTCATTTCAGTAACAGTATTGTTCTTGAAGGGAAATATATCAGAGATGGATAGTTTCTTGAGGAGGGGTAATTGTTCAGGTTAATCATGTTGGTATTCAATTTTGAGATATGGGTTAAGGTAGCTTGGTTGTGAATGCATAATATAGGTTTAATGATTTGAACATCTTTTGTATGATAGTTATTTTATGTTTAATGACTGGGTGTAATTTAAGATTTTTTTAAATCTCATTAAAAAGGAAAGGGAGGGCTCTGGGTTTATGCATAGTGTTTTGATATAGTTATGAAATAGTTTGACCCTGGTTGGAGACCATTGTTGTGGTGATGGGGTGTAGTCAGCTATTGTTATTAGTCTATTACAGTTGATGATATCGTAGTAGAGTTTAAAGTCCTGCAGCCCTAACCCTCCATAGTCTTTATGGTAGGTCAGTTTATTATAACTGATTCTGATTGATTTGCGGACCCAAATGCATTTGGAAATTGTGGAGTGGATGATTTTGAAGGATTTTAGCTTGATAATGGTATTGGAGGTATTAAAAATATATAGAAACCAAGTTGAAGATTCATTTTGATTGTGGCTATTTTAGCAAGGAATGGAAATTGAAGTTTTGTTCATCTGCTAATATCATGTATATTTGACCAGAGTTTAATAATATTATTTGTATATGATTTTTTAGGATCTTGGTAGAAAGATACTCCTAGATATTTTAATGACTGGTTAGTTTTAATACCAGCTGCTAAGGAGTATGTGGGAAGCTGACAGAGGGAGTTAATAGGGAAGATATTTGTTTTGTTTAGGTTTAGTTTGTAATTCAAGAAAGTTGAGAAGGTGTCTATAGCAGATAGTAGCTTCTGGAAGTCTGAATTAGGTAGAGAGTAGTAAAGATTTAAATAATCAGCAAAAGTTGCTAGGATAATTTAGTGTTAAAGATTTTGGAGATATGGTGGAACGTTTTCTGAGAAATGAGAAGGAAAAGGGTTCAATGTATAGATTAAAAAGATAGGGGGACATAGGACAACCTTGTCTGGCACCATTCTCAATGTCAATTTGAGAAGATGGGTGTTTATTGATTTGTAGGTCAGTATGAGCCTTGGCGTATAGTGTTTTGTATGTAGTTATTGGGTATGTTAAAGAGAGGTAAGATATTGAGCAAAAAGTTTACATTGAGTCTATCAAATGCTTTTCAGGCATCAATAGCTAAGTTGTAGATTGGAGTACATGTGTGAGTAGAGAGATTGATCATGGTGTCCAGGGTGAGGGTATGATCAAAGGTTTGTCTGTGTATTATGAAACCTGATTGTTCTGGGGAAACAATGTTTGGGATGATGGGTTTACTTCTATTCGCTAGTATTGATGCAAATATTTTCATGTCAAGATTTATTAGGGCTATAGGTCTATAGTTCAGGTTTTTTTTGTGGTTGGAGTTTGGTTTAGGTATGAGAATCATTTTAGATGGATATCACTTACACCATTGGTAGTAATGTGATTAAATAGATTAAGAAGAAAGAGATGACTTTTCTTGGAAGGCTTTGTAGAATTCAGCTGTAAGACCACCTGGACCTGGTGATTTGTTGGGTTTGAGTTTGTTGATTGTTATAATAATTTCTTGCTGGGAGATCAGGGAAGATAACATTTTTGTTGATCTGGACTGATTGGAGACCATTGTTGTGGTGATGGGGTGTAGTCAGCTATTGTTATTAGTCTATTACAGTTTATGATATCGTAAGAAGGCATCTAGGCCCTGTTTATTATGAAAGAGGTTTGTTGGGCTACAGGATTTGGTGTATATCCCTTTGAAGATACGTATGATATCTTGAGTAGTGTGATGGTTTTTATCTTGGTAAATAAGTTCTGTTATGTTTGGGGAGGATTTATGTGGTTAATAAGCCTTGCTAGGAATTTAGATGGCATGTGAGCCATTCAGGGTAATTTGGTAAAGTTAATTTCTTGGTATGTTAGGTTATCAGCATTGAGATTATATAGATTCAAGCTTAATGATTTAACTTTTAAGATTCACTTCCTCCTGGAGAAGTTTCTTTTTATAATATGAAGCTTTACTTATAAAGGTACCTTTAATTATAGATTTAATTGAGGCCCAGTAAATGTCCATAGGTAGGTGAAAATTGTCTAAAGCTTGGTCCAGGATGGCATCTATTTCTTGTAAAATATCTTTTTTCCTTAATAGGTTAGAGAAAATGTCTGAAACTGTGGTAGTGGTGCTTTAAGAAAGATTAGGCTTCTGGGAAGTCAAGTTCAGCAGTTAAACAGTAAGTGACTAGCAAGTTGAGATGGCTGGATCCTTGTATGCTGTATTAATGGAACCAGAGTCATTTTTAGCTGAGAAATCGGCGGATTATTTCTTTTAGATTATAAACAGTACCAAAGTGGTAAGATGCTTATTTTTACCTTATTTCTGTTGTATTCACTCGTCCGAGATTAGCGATCATCTTATTTATGTCTTGATGTTGCTTCTTTTCATTTTATTTGCTACGTTTGGTAGTAAGTAGTTCAGGAAGTGTGTTGAAGGCACTTAAGAAGGATTTCTTCACTTCAGAGGTGTTACTGACATTGTATTTGATCCTAAAAGTGATTTATTTGGAATCTGATCTTCTTTTGTATCAAAACACTAGAAAATGGAGATTGTTTTTGACGTTCCATTTTAATTTGCAGAGGAAGATCTTGGGCAAAAAGTATTTTATTGCCATTCCAAACCACGTTTCTTTCTGGTCACATGTTGAAAATTAAGCAGTTTTACATGTATTAATCTTGGTTTAGTGGAATCTAATGATGTGCGTAGGGCTCGGTGTGCTCTTTCTATTGTTATTTGCCTTGCTTCAGTGGTGTTTTCAAGTAGAGCCACAAATATAGCCAGAATTGTTTCCAGTAGTTTGTTTTGCTCAATACTTTCTGGAATACCCCTCAAGATGATATTAGTACATCTAGATCTTGCTTCTAGGGCCAGGATTTTTTGCTGTATTTCTTGTATAGAATTGTTTTAAGCTTTAGATTCCTTCTGGAGTTCTTTTTATTTTAGCTTCATTTTCAAAGATTCTGGCTTCTGATTTTTCCACTCTGGTTGCAGTGTGATTAATGGAATCCCCAAAAGATTTTAGCTGGTCTGAGAAATTTTGTATGGCTAATTGTAGAGGCTGTAGAACAAGTTTTAGGTCATCAAGGTTTATATATTCAGTTTTATTTTTACTGGATGATTTACTGGTTTCTTATTGCTTCCCAGTTCTAGGCCTTTTAGTATTAATGTCTTTTTCTGGAGACGTAAGTGCTGAAAACTTAGTTTTAGTAGTTTGAGAATCCATGGTATCTGAGTCAGTCGGCATTATTTCCCTTTTGTTGCTTAGGAGTGGAAAGAAGATAGTTGGCCTCCGGGTGATTCAGTCAGCCAGCAAGCAGAGTACAAGTGAAGGAATCCTGGCAGTATCAAAGGTAATCATCTTATTTTTCAGTATTCTCCTCTGTTTTTGGTAGTTTTTCCAAGTTGTAGTAGTTAGTCTTGATGTCAGTCAAGTTTTATTTTTTCCCTGGATAGCGTTTTTTGTCAGAAAAAGTAGTTATTTATATTGGTATTTGGAGAGCTAGGTAACTGCAGTGTTTATAGGTCGGTGGCCATTTTAGATCTCGAGTGATGGGTTATTTCTAAATCAGTCTCCTGGGTCAGTAACATTTTTAGGGAATTCTGTTGGCTTATTCATTCTGCATAACATTTATATCAGCAGTTCACCAAAATGATTTAATTTTTTTATGACATAATCTAATGGAAATACTTATGAAAATGCCTTTGTTCTGAGGAAGCAAAATTGTGTTACCAATTTCCTAATATTGTAATTTCATACACAATCTCAAAGCTATGGGTCAAAGTTGCACCAATACAGACAATTTTCTTTCATACTTTCATTTTGAATTAAAAAAAAATCAAAGCAGTTTAAATACACTGAAGGATAAACTATGATTTTATGGCTAAACCTTACTCTGAATACTGACTAAGGCAAATGCAAGGCCTGTAAAATAACACATTCCTCTCTTGCAAAACCCTGCTACTGCTACAGGGAATGGAAGAATAACTTGTAGTTAAAATGCAAATAACCATGTTATGATAGTTTTGGTGAAGGTAAAGTTTGTCATCCCTCCTTAGGAATGTACACTTAATCTTTGAAAAAGAACAGTTATTGACAAGGATTTTATGAGTACTCAAGAATTTAATTCACTTTGTAAAAAAATCTAAAGAAAAGAACAATAAACTAAGAAAAAATAAGCGAAAAAATCAGAAAATGTAGCATTTAAATCAGTGGAACACATTGTTGCCTTTTTATCAAGATTGTACTTCACTAAGAGTAAAAATTATATGTATTTTGGCAGTTGCAGCATCATCCTTCCTGTATAGCCTCATACTAGGAGAAGCTATGTCAGTAGCCAATAAATATTATCAACTCTGAGATCACTACAGTGTGGAGAAAAAGGCATTTCCCCTATTACAGCCACTGATGTCCAAGTAGAAATCAATTTTTGAAATGCAAAAGCTGTAATTTGGGACTGTTGGCAAATACAAACATATCCTCAAAAAACTGTTTCACAAATTGCTACAATCCAACACTATAACTGTGACATTAAAGTATAAAGAAGACCGAATGTCCCAAAAATTAAACCATATAAAGATATAACACTCTCATTTACCAGCTCAGTCACAGCTGTACAAGTATTTTAATTTCTACACTTGAACAGTTCAAACATTCCATCACAAGAATATTCACTCAGCTAAACTTCTATTACATGGCATCAAATATTTTTGTAAACTGTATTACATGAGTCCATGAAAGCAATAATGGCTAGCAGGGTGTGTATTGTGTACATGATGTACACCCAAAGGTGTTCTGAGACCATAATGCAGCAGCAGGAGGGCCTCTACACCTGTGGAAGACTGTTATTTGCACAGTAACTCACACCCTTGAGGGCATTATTGCACATAGAGAATGGGCCATCTGTAAATATATATATATATATATATATATATATATATATATATATATATATATATATATACACACATTTATTTTATATTTTTGATGTAAATGTTTCTGCACTTAATGTTTCACACTTGTTGTATTATATGTAAATGGTATTCAAGGAAGAATTTTACATCCAAAATATATTTCCAAAGAATGTACATATTTTTGCTTTTTTTTTTACTTTGCTACCTATAAAATGTGTGATTTGCTGGCAAATCACTGGGGACTGAAGTTGTTAAATAATGACATACATTTGAGTTTCAGACTTTATTTCTTGCAGAAAATGCATGTTAAAAGAAATTCCTTTATTCTAGCAACTTTTTAAATTTATAATAGCAGTATTTAAAATCTGTTCCTATTTCTGAGCCTTTGCTTCCCTTTATATTAGGTTTTATCCAGATTTTTCAAGCTAAGTGGTTGAGTGGTAGTGCTCAAACTCGAGCTGTCTCTCTCTCTCTCCCTCATAGACACACACATACACACACACATTTCGTTTTCATGCATGTAAGACTTGCAAAGACATAAACACACACACACACACACACACACACACACACACACACACACTTACTTTTCTTTCTTTGTTTTAATTTTATTTATTTTTTTAATGTTGTTATTAATTTTACACTTGCATCAGAAATACTGCTTAGCGAGCATAAAATAATGGTTTTCATTTCCTTTCTTACAGTCCAAGCTCCAAGGCAGCTTACTCATTTTTCAGTGGCCATTATCTGCACATTAACACTCTACTGGAGAACATTTGTTTGCCAGTCGAGATTTAATGTATGGGTTGCCCATTCTCTGAAATACGTTAACACACAGTCCAATAGAAAAATGAACTTATTCAATACAAATGTATGAAAACAGCAAGTGCAGACTGTTAAGCTACTGAGTCAAACGCTTTGAAACAAAAAACACATTTTTATTATTTGATGTGAACAGATATGTCTATAGTATATTAAATACAGACGAAGGAAGAAAGAGACGGTACACTGAAGAAACAAAGAAAAGTAATATATAAAAGGAAGTAGGGAGGCAATTTCAGTGGTAACTAGCAATACAGCTACATGCAAGCAGGATGTAAACAAGCTGTACTGTGTAAGTATTGATCATATTTTCAATAAACTACATCCATTCTATACCTTTACACAAAGATGTGACAAATTAATACACCAACTGCTCTCCAAGTTCATGAAAGTACTGTGGTTTGCTAAGTTAAATGTTTCAGAATACTGTATCTTCAAAATATTAAGTTGTGGAGAAGGGTAAAGGGGTCCACACAGCCTATCTGGACCTTGCCAAAGCCTTTGACACCATCCCCCACTCTAGAATCATAGATAAACTTACTAAGCTGGCCATTAATCCCTACATCACTCAATGGGTTGCCAACTGGCTTACTGACAGAACCCATACTGTAAAAGTAGCCGACTCCCAATCCAGCTCCAGACAAGTGACAAGTGGAGTACCTCAGGGTTCAGTCCTGGGACCGCTCTTGTTTGGCATCTACTTCTCTGAAGTACAGGCTAACACTAAGGGACTCTGGCTAACAAAGTTTGCAGATGACTGAAAACTGGGAGCCATTATTGAATCCCCAAATGATGTGGATATTCTACAAAAGGGCATTACAGAAACAGATGCTTGGTGCCAGAGCCATGGGCTCAAGCTCAATGCCAAGAAATGTATAGTTATCCCCTTTGGGAAAAAAACATGTACCCATGACTTACCACATAGGTGGCAGTGTACTGAACACCAAAAGTGTGATAAGAGACTTAGGGACACAGGTGGACAGTGGTCTCACCTTCGATAACCACATCGCCACAACGGTCAGGATATCCTTCTATGTGGCACACCTCATCACTAAGGGCTTTTCATCGAGAAAAAAGGAGGTCTTTGTCCCATTGTACTCATCCCTCATTAGACCCATTATAGAATACAACGCCCTGTTTGGTATGTACCTCTCAAGACATCTGCAGCAACTGGAATGGCCGCAGAAATACCTCACTAAAGGAGTCACATGCCTAAAGCAGATGCCCTATGCTGACCATCTAAAAAACTAAAGCTATACTCTGTCACATATCGTTTACTCAGAGGCAATCTCTGCTTAACATTTAAGGCCATGTCAAACCCAAAGCTGTTGGACATGCTACACTTAAAGAAATCCCAATCCCTCAGAACCACACGCTCCAGGGATCTAAACCTTGTCATCACAATGAACAAAACATGCTGGAGGGATAAGTTCCTGACGCAAAGACTCCCCAGATTCTGGAATAGACTGCCCATGCATGTCAAGCAGAGTGCATCTTTGGCCCTCTTCAAAAGGAACCTTGACAATTGTATGGGAGATATGAAATTCACCCCAAGGATCATGTCAGTCACCCTGCTAGACAGGGGTCCAGGCAAGTAAATATTGTGGGAAGAAATAGCCAGGGAATTGTTATGGCTAGGCTTGTATAGGCCCTAGGGCTAATAGCCTAGTACCAACCTATGAACCTATATAATATAAAACAGCATTTGCAACGTTTGCATATGGAGACATTTATGAGTATAGTATAGAATATATTAAGTAGGAAGCAATGTTCCATGGCAAAAGAGTTCCTAAATGAATAAGATATGAATGCAACCAGGGAACTCACAGAAATGAACCCTAGCCAATAATTAAATAGTTGTCAGAGGTGAATTCCCACTGTTAAAGCTGTAATTCTTCAGGAGTACAAGTAAAGAAAGCATTATGTCACTATAATGGCTCACCGTTAACAAACATAAAACAAATTTCAAAAGCGGTTTTGTTCCCCAGGGTCCCTAAGAACCAGATGTTTCACTGTTAACAATAAATATTGCTCATTTGACATATAGTATTTGCCAGCTTCAGTTTGTTCTTGTACACGTACTGCTGTGTTTAAATAACAAGTTCTCTTTTTCACAGAAGCTAGGCTCACAACAACTTAAGAAGTTATTTTCTAATATCCTCCCTTCCATCTTAAAAAAAAAATGAAAGCACATACTTTGACATCCTTGTTTTCAAAATACATACACTTGTTTCTTCATTGAAAGTATAATATAGAAGTTGTGGTAAAGAAAAAAATGTTTCTCATTGGGCTTCATGTGTTGATCTTTTCAATAAATATTAATTATTCTAAATGTAATTTCAAAAGTTTAGAATATTTGCATCACTATACAGATTTTTAGCCTTCTAACATACATGTAGCTCTGCTGAAGACATTTAATGGATTGCTAGAAGTCAGATTTATGGGTGATTAGCAATGGTCATAGTTATGTCCACAAACAGCCAGACAGGTGATTTACACAATGCTCTAGGCATCATATGATATTTGAGTTAGGATCGTAACTGCTTAACTCAATGACTCGTACTGCTTTGGCGTATGTACCATTACCGTAGCTGTCTGAACTCAGAGATCTTACATGTTTCATTTATAGGAGGTAAAATGTGCATTCAGATTATTTAAAGCAGATAGAAAAAAACACATATAATTAACTCTGTCAGTCAAAACAGACAACTGTAAGACAACTTGTCAGTGGATAATACGGGTGTAGGAATGAGTGCAGTCTATAGACTTAAGTGCCATGCCTTTAATGTACCAGTTTGCTCTTGATGCTAATTATAAACATTTTCTTGCAAATCTCAAGCTTACTTTTATTTATTTATGTATTTATTGTTTTACTGAAGCTGCACAAGTGTTCTGTCTCTGAATACTGGATTGTAATTTTGGTCCGAAAATGCATATTTTAGTAGAACACAATTTACAATTTAATGGTGTGGAAACATTATCCACTATCACACTCTGTATATAAATAACAGATTAACAGATCATCCAGCCTTGTTTTAATTAATGCCAAATGCCAGGAACAATTTAAGTGGCACTGAAATCATACCCTGAAGTAGTTATTAATAAGTGTCAGCAGTTTTCATATTTGGTTTCCTTCTTTGATTTACAGTTGTTTGTAAACATAAAAGAGAAACTATCCTGCTGTTTGCATTTTTAACAAATGGCAAATTGATAACATTTTACTAGTCAGCTACTGTATGTACAGTCAGCTTTCCAGAATTTCACAGAATGTCCAGAATTTTGCATCATATTTTCAGCCTCTTCCTCAGAAAATGTGTTATTTTCTTGCAAAATATTTGAGGACTGAAGTCACTAAATTGCTCATTTCAGTTTCAGACTTTATATTCTTCAGAAAATATTTTAATGCAAAACCTGTTATTCTAGTAAATTTCTATATTTCTAAGACCAGTATTTAAAACATGTCACTGATTTTGGGTCTTTGTCCTCTCATTATTTTAGGCTTTATTCAATATTCTTGTGTTAATAAGTGTTGTGGTGTGTGTTTCCAACAGTGTTAGTTTGCTAATGGGCTTTGCCAGTTTGCAGCTTTCCTAGTTTATGTAAGACTTATAAATAATGCAATAAAGGAGTGAAGTCCTTAATAATGCCCTTTATTATGCATTATTAACCTCTACAGTTATAAAAAAATGAGGTAAGAACAAAATCTTGAGGGCATATTCATAGGTTCATGGGAGGTTACTAAGCTAGTGGCCCTAGAGCCTTTACAAGTCTAGTCACGTTAATCCCAAGTATCCCCATTTATTCTTTTTTGGGTGTTTTGCAGAGCAAATTTATGAACAGAGTGGATCTGTGATCAACACTGGCTACCCCTGACCATGAGAGACATGGGTGCCACCCCAAGGGTGAATTTGCATTCTCCCATCCAATTATCTAGGTTGCATTCATATAGGGTCAGTGAGGAACTCTGTTTTACATGAATAGGGAGTCTATTCCAGAGAAGCGGCAGTTTCTGGGAGGCATATCTATCTCTCCAGCATGATCTGTTATTGTCACAATCTAGGTTGAGATCCCTAGAATGAATGACCATTGAGCCATTTGACATGCGGATGTGCAGCATTTCTGTTAGGGCAGGGTTGGAGATCACCCTATAGGCCAGGTGCACGTCACCTCTCTTAGCAGCCTGTAAGATACAGTGTAAAGTGACAGTGCTTTCAGCCTGTCTACATAGGTGGTTTGGAGTCCCTGTATTTTCTTAAACCTCTGAGGTGTCTCCAGCTGCAGCAGATGTCTGGGGAGGTACTTGCAAAAGGGTGCATTATACTCTGGTCTGAGGGTCAAGTACAGTGGAGTTATAACATCCCATGACCTGGATGCTATGGCCTTGCTTATGAGGTGCACTATGTAGAAGGCTTTCTTTACCACTGTGGAAACTTGGTGGTCAAAGTTCAGATTGCTATCAACCTGTGTTCCCAAGACTCAAACCATTGGGTTGGAACTAGGAGATATTGTCAATATGCTAATGTGCAGGGAATTATGTTCTGCCAAAGGGAATAATAATGAATTTTCTTGCATTTAGTTTTAGACCAAGGTTTTGGCACCAATCATTTTTTTTGTGTTGGCCCTTCTTGTGATATGTTGACATCATTGGGGACTCAGTGATTACTCCCAGTTTGCAATCATCAGCAAACTTGATGAGCCAAAGGCCATCTACTTTGGCCTGGACTTCTGAGAAATAGATGCCAAACATGCCCAGCACAGACCCCCGTGGTACTCCACTGGTGACTGGTCTACTGGTGGAGGTGGAGTCACCAATATTAACAGTATGTTCTGTTGGTGAGCCAATTGGCTACTCATCTAGGATTGTAAGGGTTAATTCCTATCTTGGAGAGTTTCTCAATGATGCCAGAGTGGAGAATTGTGTCAAAAGCCTTGGTAAGGTGGAGGTAGGTTGTGTGCACTGCCTTACCTTTGTCCATAGCTTTGGTGACATTCTCAAAGAAGTCTGCTGGGTTTAATAAGCATAATCTACCTTTAACAAGGTCATAATGAGTTGGGTCCTGCATTTGGAGGTGGCCTATATCCTTGTTGATAAGGTCCATCATAATTAATTCCATGGCCTTGCAGATGAAGCTGGTTAGACTTATGGGTCTGCAGTTCCCAGGGTCATTTGATGGTCACCCTTTGTGCAGGTGGATTACTGTTGCTGTTCTCCATTCTGCAGGAATATAGCCAGTTGTCAAGCTATGATTGAAGAGAATGCCAAGTGGGTTCTCTGGGTCTTGTTTTAGATTGTTTACTAAACAACCTGGGATATTATCTGGTCCCAATGATGACATGATAACAAATGCAGAGACAGATGGGTCAGCCATTAAAATACAAAACACACTGACACAAATGGTCATTTGTTAACTCACTCTGTCACACATGCAGCAGTCACTGATGCAAAATAGCAAAGTGACAGTAGGAAGGCAAAGTGTGGACAATATCTGAAAGATCACATAACATTTTGTCCCAAAATAAATGCATAAAACTCAGTCTCTACAATGTCTGAAGTGGCAGTCAACATCTAGCCTTAGGACATTTACACTCAAGCCATGCACTAAGGTCAGGTTCATTGAATCAAAGAAACATGTAGCTGAATCAAAATGGATATTATTAATATAATTTGTACTACCTGCAGGAATCATTGTATTTGCCTTGTGTGAAATATTTTTTCTGTAAACTACAGTATAACAACACAAATTATAAAACCTGCACTTATTGGCAAGGAATCACACCACTACAAACAGATATTATACTTTTAATTTTCCTTGAAATCGATTCACTTTAGACTGTCAGGTTTTGCTAGTTCATAGGGTCATGAATACAGTAATTTCTGTTTTACTATTGACCCTTTCAAGTGCATCAGAGAGCTCTTTAGAAGCAGTGTTTTGTCAGTCTCTGTGCAGAGGGGGATGATGTTTTCATGCATTGATTGTTTAATCAATAGTTGTTTGCTGATTGGTTGTGTTGGACATTTAAGGAAGGATGAGGTTCATGGATCTTTGTATCAAATTTGAGTCATCCTTTTAGAGTAAATTTGTGTAATTCAAGGCAGTATTAAACTTAACAGTAAACACTAGAAAACAATTTCTTCTTTGCAGTTCTATAACTGATGTCATATCTTTCATTAGTCTGGTTAACTATGAAAGGAAAGCTTTTTCATTCATTAATTTTCTCTGTGCAAACTAACCATTCACATCTGATTTGAACAAGCAAGTCACTTCCCTGCATCTGCCTCACTGCTGAGATTTCCTTGCCAGCAGCTGTATAATATGTATTTGAACTATCTGGGGAGTATTGTATTTGGATTTTCTAAAGTCATGTACCTAAGCCAAATTTCTAGAGTTCTGTTTTATCATTCAAGTGAAGAGAACAGAGACACAGATGTCAAGGTGGAATAAGGTTGTCTTATGCCTGGATTTAGAGGATTCTTTCAAAACGTAAGACAAAACAGATTAACAGTGGTCCCAATGCTATTGTTTATAGCTGCTATTTCAGAAGGCATTGAAAGATCCAGATATGACGTCATGCCCTAAACACTTATTTCACACACAAATGCATATATGCAGACACACGCACACAGATAAAAAAAAAATAAAATAAAATGAGAAAAAAAAATTCAAGAGTTTTCATTTGATCCTACTTGCCTGTCCCTTGAATCATCTGATCCCAAATATTCTTATTCTCCACAAAAGGCATGAGTTGCTGACTCCTCTTAAATACATACTGTTCTTACTCCATATACATTAAAATACTCCAAGTTCTCCCTTTGAGTACTCACTGCAGCAATTTTAGATTTTCATATGGGCAATTGTGAAAAATATTTAGCTTTGATTTTTTCCTGAAAGAAATGTTTTGATTGTATTCATTTGGAAGGGAATCTATCCTCCCTTTAAGCATAATTTTATGAGTGAGTAACCTTACTACTGTGTTTGATAAAGTAGGTATTCTGCTTACCACAAAATTTTGTTGGCTTAACTTCTGCGAGATGCATTTTTAGAAATTTAGGCATCATCTCCATATGGGCCTTTATTGCATTTAACACAGATAGGCTTTCATTGTGAGCTAAGGCATGTCATCCCCCAAAGTCAGTATGCTGCCAAGTACTGATCAGACTCCTCAAGGGCTAAACCTATTTCCTAATGAAGATAATCATTTGCATTTACTATACACTTTGCATATTAACAGACAACTAAGATTTTTAAGGACTGGAAGAAGATGCATTAGAAAATAATCTTAACCAATTGCTCCTTTCATCATGACAGACTAAAGAGCACAAGTTTACAAGAAATAGTCTATAAGCTAAATAAAATGCAAACTTTTTTCATAAGTACAATTAATCTTTATCAAATATTAAGGGTGATTTTAGAAGAGTTGTAGCTGTTTTCTGCCTTTCTAAAGAGTCCCAATATAAAACACAATTAATGTGATTTTCTTGCTTCTGTATTCGTAGATCATAATAAACTGTTTATAATTTTCAGAATCACATCTTACAATGATGAAGCAATCCTGCAGCCCACTTTGGCTGTATCTTTTCTGCTGAAGTGCTGACCCACCCACATTCATGTACCACTTAAACTGCAGGACACTTTTCAGTTGTTGGTATGTATGCCAAAAGCCAGAAAAAAAGAGGATACACACTTCCCATAATAACATATCTGTGACAGCAGCTTTTGCAGTATATTACTACACCCATCACTATTTGGTTCATTCAAGGTCCAGTCATATTTACTCTGAAGGAGCCCGGCTTTCTACTATTATTCTTTTCAAAGTAAATTGTTTTATCGCCTTGTAAAGAGCTGTACTATTGTTATGTGACAGCCTATTTCTATTTCCAGCAGTAGTATTAAACTCCATATGTGGTGAACTTCTGAAGCTAGACGACTTAACTTCAAAGCCACTGATGGACATCTTTTGTAGACAAAGTCTTGACATAAGTGTCAACTGAAATAAAAGCTCAGGAAGATACACAGCTGCAGTGATCACAATAACCCAAACATAAGTGTGCACATCAACAAAGAAACATTACCTCTCCTTTTAACTCCCATATCAAATCTCATTTCTAACAGCTACTTTATTTTAGCAGTAACCCTGCATGTCTTAATATGCAACTCATACAATGACCTTTTTTCTTTCCTAATACTTTATGTAAATAACTTTCTTAAATATCTATGTAGCTGTTTTGTTTTTACTTGCCACAGTCCTCAGTGCTTTCAAAAGTACTATACTCACATCTATTTGAAAGCAGATTTTTTGCTCTTGTGTGTTAGTTATTTGGTGCTATTTATACTGCTTAAACCAATTGTTAAGCCAACTGCTTCTTTTGTCTTTTTTTTGGATTTACTGCTTTTTATTGCTTTTTGTACTTACATTTTTGTGGTAATCATTGTAGTATAGTAGAGCTGTGTGCCGTGCCCTCCACTAAAAAAGGGGCTTGCACAAGTCCAGTGTGACAGATCTAATGAACAATTGAAAATAAATGAATACATACCAACTAGAGCCATCGATGAGATGTAGAGACTTTTGCTTAAAAAATGCAGTGAGGTAGTGAATCCTGCTCAGCCCTACTTGTGTGTACAGTTTCTGTAAGTGCTACACATATGTCGCTGCTGTCAGAGATCTGTACCTAAAATGTAACAACTTAGGCGCCACAACCCCTTAATCACATAGTACATGTCTGCTTAAATAATCCGCACACAGCCTTGACTCCAGTATTAAAGCTAGCTACAAAATTATGCTTTATGCAGTTTCACAAACTGCAGCAAAAGTTGTTATAGTGTAATGGCCCAATTGAATGAATGTACTTTACATTATTTTGCCTTTTTGTCATAATGCTAGTTAGTTTGTACTCACATGTGCTCACATGCATGAAATGTATATCCTGGTGGAGCAATAACTCTAATTAGTTCACTAAACTCATCTTATGATTAAGCCCCGTTCTTCTACTTACAGATCTGTGAAGACCTTTTCTTTGGTTGAATACAAGAATGCTTAATAGCACAGGATAATCCAGTTTTGGTTTCCAATGGTGCATCACAAGAGACCATGTGGAGCTTCTGATCCACTTTTGTTTTTGGAAAAAAATCTACGTCAGTCTCATATAGGATCGAGAACTTATGTAAGAACTCAGTGGGCATAAGGCAGACAAACTAATGCTGAACAAGGCACCATTCCTTTTCAGGGCATACACCCACCCACCCATGCCTATCCAGTAAACGGAAGGTACACGAGCCAATAAGTGAAGTCTGAAACCAAGTCCTGTGAGACAGCAATCCTGCTCACTGCACTAGTGTTATGCCCTAAAACTACATCAAATCCAAATATTCTGACTCAGATGTTGCATAACTAATGCAGAATAGAGTGAACCACATACATCCCATGACTGGAGAACTATAACATTAGGTTACTCAATCTGAATAAAAGGCAAAGTAATATTGTTTCACCACAGCATTGTTGGATTAGTTCATGCAGGTAGCAAGTGGCTTATACATACCAAGACATTTCCAGAAGCTCTGATGCACTTTAACCTTAATGACTGAATTAACAAACACTGGGAAATGACATGCATTATAATATACCTGACTGCATCAGATGTCAGTTTGTCTGTGAACTCTGTTGTTGTGTTTGAAAATTTAGATCATGGGAGTTTACTAGGCTATCAACCTGGAGGTCATTTCAAGCCTAGCCGTTTCATCACAATGTAACAACATAGATAGTCTAGTCAATACCCAGGATTATATTTATCAATGACTGCCCATGTCCAGGAGGGTTGTGGATGCTATCCCCAGTAAGAATTTATGTTGCCCCATCCACTCATCCAGGTTCCTTTTGAACAGTGTCATAGAGGTGCTCTGCTTCACATAAATTGGCAGCCTGTTCCAAAGATGCAGCAGTCACTGGGAGACAAATCTGTCCCTCCAGCACATCCTATTCAAGTTGCAGGCCATATTTAGGTCCCTGAAATAGGTAGCTCTAGCCCCCTTTGCTTTATGGATGTGCAGCAAATTCATTAGGTTTGGGTCAGAGATTGCTCTGTAAGCCAGGCATAAGTCTCCCCTAAGAAGTCTATGCGATACTGACTATAGTGACAGGGACTTTAGTTGGTCTGTGTAAGGCACGTGCTGTAGTCCCTTGATCTTCTGCTGCAGGTGCTTTGTAATGTACATGTCAAAAGGGGCATTATACTCAGTTATGGGTCTGATTAATGCCAAGTATAGAGGGATTATAACCTCCTTTGCTCTATAGGTGATGCCTTTGCTAATCAAGTGTGCTACATAGAAAGCCTTCCTTACTACAGTAGACACGTGGTGGTCAATGTTAAGGTCACAGTCTACTTGTGATGCTAGATCTCTTACCACTTCGTAGGTATATAAGGTACTGTTGTTAATTTGATAGTGTGAAGGAACGTTGTTTTTACTGAAAGGAATAATGATGCATTTCTTTGCATTCAGTTTGAGACCATGACTAAGACACCAGTTGTTGGTCTGCTTAAAACCCTCCTGAAGTAAACTGACATCATTTGGGGATTCAGTAAATGCACATTGTTTGCAGTTGTCTGCAAACTTGGTCAGCCACAGCCCCTTAGTTTTGGCCTGAACTTCTGTGATGCATATATGAAAAAGTAGGGGGCCCAGTACTGATCCTTGTGGCACCCTGCTGGTGACAGGTCTCCTGGTTGATGTGGAGTCACCCACTTTGATAGTATGTGACCAGTTTGGAAGCCAGCTGGCAACCTATCTTACAACAAAAGGTTTTTTACATTCAGTTTGCTAAGTTTTTCAATAATGCCTGAGTGTGGGATTGTATCAAAGGCCTTAGCCAAGTTGAGGTATGCTGTGTGCACAGGTTTGCCCTCATCAATGGCCCTGGTCACATTTTTGAAGAAATCTACCAGGTTTAATAGACATTGTCTGCCCTTGCAAAGCCAGATACCTTCCATGGCTTTACAGATGAGGCTGGTCAGACTTATGGGTCTATAATTCCTCGGGTCTGTGCTAAGCCACCTTTGTGGAGGGAAATAACTGTTGCTGTTCTCACTTTTGCAGGAACAAAGCCAGTGGTTAGGCTGTGATTTAATAGGGTACTTAATGGTGATGCTAGTTCATGTTTTTGTTTGTTTAAAAAACAGCCTGGGTCCCATAGAGGCTGTGTTTCTCACCTTAGACAAGGCTTTAATGACATGCTCTTCAGATATGTAGGGTGGGGGAAGTTGGGGGCAAGGTTTGTAGTAAGTTTGGAGGGGAAAGGATGTGAAATCTGTCCACTAGCAGGTTTGGTATGTGTATGATACTGTTATTCACTAGTTTAGCACATGCTTGTGTCCTACCTTTTAAGCTACGTACGTAACTCTAAAAGGCCTTGTGATTATCCTTGGCTGTGACTGCTACGTTTTTCTCAAAGTTAGCCTCCTTTTAAGCTATGTACGTAACTCTAAAAGGCCTTGTGATTATCCTTGGCTGTGACTGCTACGTTTTTCTCAAAGTTAGCCTCCTTTTAAGCTATGTACGTAACTCTAAAAGGCCTTGTGATTATCCTTGGCTGTGACTGCTACGTTTTTCTCAAAGTTAGCCTCCTTTTAAGCTATGTACGTAACTCTAAAAGGCCTTATGATTATCCTTGGCTGTGGCTGCTAAGTTTTTCCCAAAGTTAGCCTTAGAGGATTTGACATGTTGTCTTATTTGCCTGGTGAGGCTGAGAAGGATGCTTTTCCATTGTTGAGGCCTTGCCTTAGTTTTGTTAGACAGCAACTTTTTGCATTTTTTATAAAGTTTGATGATGCTGGATGTCCACCTGGGTGGATTTTATTTACTTGGAACTTTTGCGCTAGTGTGTTAGGTCTAGAATCCCAGTTCATGATGGGATAATTGAAATCTCCCATGACCAGAGTAGTTGTCATCTCACATGGTTATTTTAGGTGGCCAACTTATAGCAGGAAGACCTAAAGCACTTTTACAAGCTGGGAATATGCTGATTCCTTAAGCCCAAACAATGTACCATAAAATTAATAGCAGCAGTGGTCAAAGTCTGTGGGCATTCACTATTTATTTAACCGGGAAATTCTGGCTTGGACCAACACCAATTTTCTGTGGAGGCCCAGGGAGAAATGATCCAGATGCATGTCTTTGCTATATGGGAGGAAACCTGAGCACCTGGAGAAAACCCACATGAACGCAGAGAGGACATGCAGACTCCACACAGAAGGCACTCCAGCCAAGAATCGAACCAAAGACCCTCTTGCTGTGAGGTGACAACACTATCACTGCACCACTGTGCCATCCACTAATAAGAAAACTGGGATTACAGCAGCTTACTTGTCTGCTATTAATAAGCATTGCTAGCAAGGTAGTAAGACTGTTAAGGTACACAACACTGAATAAAGCCTTACCTGACTCATTGAAAAAGGGAGCACTGTGGAGGTAACACCATATATGCAGCTGTACTACACTGTACAGCCACAGCCACCAACATAAACATAACATGACCCAGCCAGCATTAGTTAAAGCAGAAATCAAAAATGTAGACAGAAAGCAAAAGATTAGGATTTAAGAACTATCAAAGAAAGAAGGACATCTGTTCTTTATGACAGCAGAGATGGCACCAGAATTTACATGATGAAAAATTAGAACATTACAAGTATTAAGCAATGTATGTGTGTATGCTTGCAGCTCAAAATATCTAAAGCACATTTGACAGAAAAGATTCCGATGGGGTAAGAAACACTGAAAGCATGAAATATTGAAAGTGCATTTGAATGAATGCTCATTTTATAGTGTTTGTAGGTAGATGTAGGAAAATTAATGATTGACTGAAAAGTTTATAGTGGTTGGTCTGTGTGTGTGTGTGTGTGTGTGTGTGTGTGTGTGTGTGTGTGTGTGTGTGTAGATGGATTTACTGTTTAGCATATTTGGTGTTATATGTGTTGTGTCCTTCTGTCTTGTGTAGTGGTATTGTTAGGGAAAAGATTTTTAGAAGAGTAATGTGTAGGGTTAGGGTTGACACCCCTGCACCCCCTTAGTAATAAGTGCTAAGACTGCCCCTATCAATAACCCTAACCCTAGTCCATGCTTAAAAAAAATCTGCATCATTAGTACTGGTCTGACAGATTTAAATATTACTGATTTGTGATAGAAAGTGCACTTCTGGAAGAACAGACATATTTAATATATTGTTTTTGTTTTCCAAACAGAACTATCAATGCCTTAAAATGAAACCATAGAAGTTACCATCGTCTCTGATGTAAGTCAAACAGGAAAAATACTGTGTTGCACTGAAACCATATCAGAATATCGTTAGATTTATGCTGTTTCAAAATCTGCCTAGTGTCAAATTGTCTTTACATTTTATTAGCTGTTTACATTGCAAAATAGAATTTAAAGGTACTACAGGATTATGGTAGCCTGTTCTATGTAGCTACAATTCATTCATTCATTTTTCCATATCAAAGAATTTTTACACTGGTATGCTAATATGGGACTGATGACATATTTTGGCATCTGATTAGACTTTTAATCCAACTCAACATAAACCGTAGCAAGTCATAATAAAAGTTCACTGACATAAACATTTGTGAGCAAATAACGTCCATTTCTGGTTATTTATATTTGTGTATTTTGGTTAGAGTTCCACAAATCAGCAGCTCTATTAAAGATTTTTTTTTTATTTAAGGTAAACCATTATCCACAAATACCTCTTTTAGGCCAGCTATTTGGGACCAATAGCTGGACCAGAGGAATCATTCCTAAGACTGCTAGAAGAAAGTTAATAATGCATAGCCTTAACCTTCCACAAAAACATGTCTGTTTATGTACTTGAATAATTTGCACCATTTGTTCTGTATTAGTTTGGCATATTGATTAAGGTCTTTATCTCGCAGACACAAGGTACAAGGTTTGATTCTGGCCTCAGGTTATTGGCTTAAAATGGACCTTCAGGGCAGCTAGGGTTGTATTCAACTATGACCCTGTTAACTCATGCACTTCAATGGAGCTCAGGAAGTTTGCACTATAACCTCCAATTGATAGAGCCTCAGCCTTTTGACAGAATCAAATTATGTCCTCAAATTTCAAACAGATGTTCATATCTCTGGGACCATAGGGATTATGAAAGAAGTATAAATGGCAAACTCTTCAGCATAAACTCTTTTTATAGTGGTAGTACTTTTTAGGTTCTAGGTCTTAACTGAATTTTATAAGTCACAGTAAACATAGTAACTATTGCTATATGTTGTAAAGAACTTACAATATCTCAGCAACCACTCGAGTTAACACACATACTGCCAGCAACATTATATTCATGTAGCTGAGAGCTTTCATATGAGGCTAAGGAGTTCTAGCTGTATTACTTGGTTATTGAGATATTTACAAAAATGTGAAAATTATATCTATATAAATTAATATCATACAAATAACAGTTAATATCTGTAAAAACAGATCCATAGTAACATTCACCGAACCAATTAAAACTAATTAAGAAACAATTAATTGGGGATAATATAAAACACTTCACAGTTTTTTGTTGAGATATGGTCTGAAGAAGTGGTGTGCATCACCATGAAAGCGCTAACCTTTAATAAAAAGTATTGTTTTTATGGACTGTGACTTTCTTATCCTTTGTTTGGTTCAGTGAATGTTACTGTGGATCTGTTTTTACATTTTTTTACTTCAGCAAACCATTTATTCAAGCTGTAACCTTTTTTGTGATTGTTGAACAGTTAATATCTATTTTGCTGCACTAGACTGAGGTCAAATATTAATGCAGTTGAGTTTGCTATTATGTAAGCTTTAAGATGACATCTTTTAAACCCTTGTACATAACATGGTTTTGGAATTATTGATGCAAATATGAACAAGCAATATTTAATGCCTAGAGGCATCAGGAGGAGTTAACTGCAGATGCACCCGGAGGCGTCGCTCTGATATAATGAGTTAAAGAATAGTAAAGCGTAATGCATAAGGATGCAACGGTAGACATGCCTAGAGAAGCTATTCTGAAAAAAAAGTATGCAATTTTAGGTCCAGATCTTCACACACAAGTAACAGATGAGATGGCAGTTTTTTTTTTAAAAAGATTGTAAATCTAAATATACCCCCATATATGTTGGTAGAGCTGCTGCTCAGACTGTATAATGTAAAGCAGTCTGGCATTGTTACTGTCAGATGCTTTAGTAGTGGCAGATGTATTACTCTAAAATATTCAGTTAAAAATCTTAATAAAATCTTATACTTATGTTCTATATACCCTCCCTAAATGAATGCTGAATCTTATGTATATCATGTTGTTCCCACACTAGATTAAATCATGTGCATCGTCAGTAGCACTCCAGTAAATCAGCTCTAAATGCTGTCTGTCACCATCAGATTCTCTAAGTCTGCACATGAAGACCACTGCATCTCTTTATGGGCTCTTTGTACAGCTACTGACTATTACATACAATGAGAAGTTATGCAGTAGATTATATATAGTAAGTTAAGTTCTAGGTGCCAGCATCTATTTACTACATGCTTAAATAGAGAACTTGTGCTTCATTGGATTGTAATATATCACAAAAAGATCATCAATCCAAAGCTGCCATATGCCCTGTAAGATCGCAAGTCATATCAAGTTGCTGAACTGCATGTTGATAAATCTTTTGTGATATATCAAGTGGTCTCATGATCTATCATGACTGTCTATACGTAACAAGCAGTCTGCAAAAGAAATTACGTTGAATGGAGTCCTTCCTGTCCAATCTATTAAAAATAAAATAAACATAAAAAAGTGTGTAGTAATGCCAATTGCTTCTGCACCCCCATGTGGGGAGTTGTGACCTCTCCCCCATTCCACCATTACTTTAAATATGCTAACTTCAAAATTGCAAAGAATTGCCTTTGTGGTGGATGGGCAGGCATATGTGCATTTGTTTGTATGTAATACAAGCATTTTTGTTCATTGACTGTAAACCATAATTTTCCTAAAACTGTTTTTTTTAATGTAAAGATACCTGAATGAATGTAGTATATAAGTGAAGTGTCATTTAGCTAAGGTGTAATCATGCGACACATTACTGAATCTTTGTGCAGGATAATGATCAAATTTGTTCCAATTTCTGAGTTTTTTTAAATGGAATTTTAATTTTATACAAGAACTCTCTAAAGTTAAATTATTCCAAATTAAGTATGTTGTAAACATAAAATATCTAAGATGAAATTATTATATTATCTACTTTGTAAACATTTTATAGACAATACTGATGCTTTGTACATCACAGAGTCCATAATAATTCCTTTACATGTGGTATCTAAAAGACATAAATTTAATTTAAAAAAATGCTCTGACTAGCAGCTGGTGTTTAACATGCAATGCTTCATTGACAAAGCAAGCATGAAAGATATCCTTTCTTCCAGCTGTACAAATAAATTATTCAAACTGCAGGTACATAAATAACAGATTGTGTGGCTAATGGAAGCCGAGGATAAACAGACCCTGCCAGTTTTGTTCCTCCCAGTAGCACAATTAGGAATCTCAAACCTGAGGAGGAAGATGAAATGGGAAGTTGGAACCACACCAGGATGGCAATACATATTTGATGTTTTATAGTTAATATTTTTTGTTTAGTTAAGGAAATGCCTTTCTTTGTAAAAAAGAAAGAGGTTGGTCGAAGGTGTAGTCTGTATCATATTGTATGTCATTGCATAACAGGATGACATGATCCTGACAGTTGTTATGAAAAGACAATTTTATTAGATTGTGCTGATGACGCATTTATGGCCTATTGGTTGAATGCAGTTATTGATTAGCAAAAGCCTCAGTCAGAAGATTAATGGCAGAGTTCAAATTATCCTGTTAGCTGAACTCTTACTCTTATACTGTATGCTGTTTAGCTTCTAAAAAAAGCAATTAATTCAACAGACATACTTCACTGAGCCATTGTATAAGCCAGCATGGTAAGTTCTGACTCAGTCAGCCGTTGTCCCAATAAATTGATATCAGAATGACATCAACATGGGGACAAGCTTCCAGTCTAGTGTTGGCAGATGACTGGGTATATACAAAAGCACTAAAAATAAGGAAGGGCCAAAAATGTATATTAAAATTACCTGTAGCTGTACATCGTATGGAAGCTTTGTCAATGTATAAAAATAATATCAGTACACTGGTAATCTGATTTCTATATATGTTTTTATTAGTTTTCAAAAAAATCAGGAAACACAAATAATAATCTTGTCCATTCCTCATTTAATACCTCACAAACCATCAGTAGTGATTGGTTTACTAAGCATGTGAAGAGGTCATATTATAAGAGCTAATCAGCAGTTATTAAATGCTTCACCTTTTCAATATGACTTAAAGTTCCTACTAAAATTATCCAGACTGTATTAGCCCCATGTATTGCTAAGGGATAAAACCTCTGGTAAATGTAGCCAATGCACTAGTAGGACTAATATTAACCACTTTATTATTGGTGATATCTGCAAATGCACTTAAGGAGAGAAATGTGATGGCTGAATTAACTCATTGTCCTGTATATTTTATTTTAAAGTCATAAAATGGTTTTAAAATAAAAAAAGAACATTCCTACCCTTAGAATACTTCAGTGACAGTTATTTTAGTAATGTGTTCATTTTACTAATGAAACGGTTATTCTAAAGTATTCAAGAGAAATAAATGATAATCTCTGGCAGAGCTGGTAATGTCCAGGGCCAGCCTTGCATGAATTGGCACCCAAGGGAAAGGTATCCATGGCACTCCCCCCTGCACACATCATAACCATTGGTTTCCCCTTTCCTGGCCTCCTCATACTATCCAGGCTACTTTTTTCAACCTCTTCTCATATCATGTCTTCCTCCTCAGTTTTTCCTGAATCCTTTCACAGCTCTCTAACTGACCATGTAATTGCAGAGGAAATAACTGAATTAAATTGTGGGGTTAGGTCCCATTCCCCCTCTTGAAGTCTTATTTTTTAGTTGCTCTGACATGCTTTTTTAGTAACCTTTCTATTCATTGATGAAATAAGTACACATGACTAAAGAAACAGAATTGACCTTGCTCTTAAACATTAATTTTTCCTGCATTATTTACTGGCCAAGATCACAGTATAATAACTGTGACACTAACAGTAAAATTAAGCCAGGAGCCTTTAGGGCTACTAGGATCCCAGAAGCTATGGGGTAATAAATGCTCTGAGGTGCATTTTAGAGAGAAATGTATTCGTCTTTTTTTCTTTCAAGGCAGAAATAAATTGTATCTGGCAAATGAGCAATTTACAGCAAACTGAGAAGACAGGTAGTCATACACGGAAGTAATGCCTGTCTCTCTACACCACCCCCGGGTTAAAAAAGTAGTCCTGTTCTGCGTAGCCATTTGGTTTTTGGATTGAATTTGAAAATCAGAGTAATAAAGACCACAGTCATGTATTGAATGTTAAACATATAGCAAGAATGTCTCCTTACCCCAGTCCCCAAAGACCATCACCTTCTGTGTACCACTTTAACATCAGACTGGGATGAAACTGAAAGAACAAACAGAACACAGTAAGATATTTCAATCTATTGTATATATATATATATATATATATATATATATATATATATATATATATATATATATATATATCATGCTTCATTACCCCCATCCCAAAAAACAGAACTACCTGTATTATCATCAGATACCTGTATCTGATGTTTGATTGCGAGGAAGGTGAAAAAGTAATCATAGTAATGTACTCTGACTTGTTCTTAAGTGGAATGCTGCTCCTTGACAAGCTATACTAACTTTTTGTGCACACTTCTGACGGCTTTGAAGAAAATTAAGGAAATAGTGATCACGCTGTCTTCAGTTCCCAATACAAGCTACATTGAACTTCTGTGCACACCTCTGAGCTTCCCCAGTTTTACAGTTGGTGAGAGTTCAATAAAGATCAGCCAGTGACAAAATCTAGTTATATAGCCTGAACTGTGGGGGTTCTGTCATGAATATTTTGCCTCATTTTTACTAACTTCTTTACTTACACACCTAAGTTATGTTTGTGCCCAGCAATATAATTTGTCCACTAACTGGAAAAAAATACTTTAACCTATGCACATACTGCCCCTGCCAATAATAATCAAGGTCTATTGCAGATGCACAAACTCATGCACACTTACTCCTTATGCTAACCTACATGCAAGTAAGGGAAATGCCAGTTCACCTACATCATGTGTTTGGGGTATTGGAGGGAACCAGATTACACTGATAAACATAGAGACAGAGAGAGCATGTAGGGTCCACACAGTAGAAAACACAGCCATGAGCTCAGTGAGAGCCACATGCTGTGAGATGGCAACACTACTCACTGTGCCACTGGTCTGTTACTGTCATGCACGTCTTGCTTCTGCCAGGTCACTGAAGATGGCCACTTATTCTATATAGCACCGATGCTTGCCATGAAAAGTAGACAGTAATACAGAGAACTGGACAGTAGTATGTCTGTGTACTGTGACAGTGTAACACCAGCATAGTTTGGTGGCTAAATGCTGCAACTGTAATATTCTGAACCTTGTGAATGTGATAATAGATGGAGTAATGCAGTCAACAAATACAGACAAGTTATTCATATTAATGTGAGCTCTTTAGTATGCTTTGTTCATTACAATGTACTAATAGTAGTACAGCAAAAGTGCATAATAATAACTGCAGCAAAACAGAAACAAATGACAACAATCAGTGATAATCTATAACACAGAAATCAAGTATGCAATTCCCATAAAAAATCCTATCACTCAAAATGGCGCTGGCCACTGGCGTCTTCTGGTACACTCATTAACCCCCCCCCCCCATATTCTGCTCCTAATGGAGAAATTAGTCAGAATTATTTATGATGAGAAAGAGAACACAATCCTTTGCAAATGCAATTGCATCTTATACCTGAATCAGCTGGCAAAGAGAAACATGTAATAGTCATACCATTGACATACTTTTTTTGCTTAAGAGTGAATTCAAACTTAAACTAAAAATGCAAACAATGCCAAACACAGAGTCAGCTGCATGAGAGGGATCCTGGGAAGCAGCTGTGAGGTAGACATCTCTTTATTAGGATGCAATGTGAGAATATTGTATGCTTCATAGATAGAAAGTGCTACTAAAGAGCTTTCATGTATGGTCACAGCAGTATTTGTCACTTAAGCTGCATTGTAGTACTAGGTAGGCATAACTACATGTCTGCTTCCTTAGTATTTGGATGTTTCATTTTTAGTATCCTATTACCCTGGTTTATGAACTAAATAGCTGGTAGTAACAAACAAGCCATCATAAGTTCATTTTCTCCATTCATATGTGGTAATAACAGAGAAGACAGGTCTACAGGGCAACTTTATTTCGGACAACAATTTACACATAGTTTAGTGCTCTCCATTACCTCTAGAAAGCAAAAAAAAAAACAGCTTATCACTCTTAAATATGCACCACCATCACACACAAAAATAAGCCACAGCAATATTAGCTTTACATTGATTTCAGCAAATATAATACACTGTGTGGTATTACTCCTGCCATGCCAGATCAGTGGCTATTAGGCAGCATACCTCTCAGTCTCTTAGCTCAAGAACTGGGGGTAAAGCCAAAAATAATGAATGACAAAAGATCAAAATCAGGGACAGATTTAAAATAGTGTTCTGATATACTTAGAAAGTTGCTAGAATAGCAGGTTTTATATCACTGTGCATTTTCTGAAGAATATAAAGTCTAAAACACAATTGTCTCTCATTTATATAGTGACTGCAATCCTCAACAATTTACCAGAAAACCAAACATGTTATGAGGATCAGACCAAAAATATGACACAAAATTAGAAATGTTTGAGAGAGATATTTAACTGTGATCAAACAGCAATAGGGACAAGTTGTTTATTTCTACAGATAGGTAGTGCATATGACATCATCAAGTTGGAATCCATTACTGTGGCCATTTTTTGCTCTCACTTTCAATACAGTCAGACATCAGTGTTTGCAATGTATGATTGTTTTTGGAGGGGAAAACACAGTGAAGTGAAAGCAAAAGAATTGTCAAATACAGCAACATGTGCCTGATAGCAGCAAGTTGAAATTTGTTAATGTGGCTATTATTTCTACTTTTTTATCACAGTGAAGCAATAAAAGTATACAAAGAAAGTGGTTCCCTTTTGGGGAAGCAGGCTATGTGCAAATGTGACTGTACATTGCTATCATTTAAAAAAAGTTAAAAGGTAATTGACCAAACTTGTTAGGAGCAGTGAGAATATGTGTGGGTTACATATGCACTTCTGGAAAAATCAAGATTCTTGCATATGAAATATTGTGTGATGACATCATAGCCAAATATAATAAAGGGGAGTTTCCTTTGAGACATTTGTATGAATGGTGCTGTAATTATTGTCTGTAATATTTTAAAATGCAAGAAATACATGGCATACATGTTAGTTTTCATGTTATTTTTGTCTTGTAAACTCACAGCGTGCTAGCTTCAACCATCTGTAGAGAAGTTTCACAACCAACATGTACATTTTCTTCTTTCTCAATGGGGACAACAAATAACACTCAAATTTGTAAATGTATTTGCTTATATAACATAAAATCTAAATTATCTGTTTATCTGCCCATGAAAGTGATGTTTTCCAGCCTTATAAGAATTCATTATAAAAGCAGAAAATAGAACCTTACTGGGAATTGTGGCCTGACTCGAAGAAATTTAACATTCACCTGTTCCACTTGCATTTGCATCTAAAAATATAATGTAAGAATATCTAGATTTGCTGTTCAAATAATTACCAGAAAGTTCCAAAGCATGTCATAGCTTTAACTATGTATTGATACACTTCACCATAGGGTTACCTAATTATTAAAATATGCTGCACTATATTTATTCTCCCTTAAGGTTGGGTATATAACTTCTTTTAGAGATAAGTGTAGCAGCACATCTGAGCTATAGCTATGTTGAGTTGTCATTATATCAAAAGTTAAAAAAAAAATTGTCACAGCACGCATACCACTGCAAAAACCTTGCTGTACCAATAGTTGCTAAGTGTGTGGGATAAGTTCAGTGCTGAGTTGACTGCAATCCCAAAGGGAAGAATGGAATGTGAGTGGTCTGATTTCTTGAATGGTTTATTAAGATCATTCAAGGGAAGACTAACATACTGGCTGTTATACACAGGTATCTATTATAGGGTCTTATATGCATTTCACTACCATAGTTTAGCATGTTATACTATAGACTATTTCCATTAAAGGTGGGTATGTGACTTTTCAGGTTTTAAAATGCAACATGTATCCAGAATGTCTCAGGCATGAACTTTTATTATATAAAGTATTTATATTGTGTATGTCTGTACAAAAAAACTACTTGTTTTGTCATTACACCCATGCTCTTCTGTTATAGTAGGAGATCTCAATACACTCCATGTGACATGAAATACAGTTGTATCATCAAAATCCTTAGGCAGTAACAAAAGAAAAAAAAACAGCAGGGCTACCACAACTGTGAACATACACTGAGATTTAATAAAAATTCATTAAAGCAAAAGATAAGCGCTATCGCATATAAGGCTTCATCAGGGAGGGAACAGACTGAGCACAACACCGAGGATATCTACAAAAAATGGAATCTGCAAATAGGAAACGCATTATCCTGGATACAGTAATTTATACCCTGATATTCCACTTGGACATGGTCATCAACTTTCAGAATTTGGTAAATCTAAATGATCTTCATGTTCCTTGAAATATTAAGAAAGGGATTGTGCCAATACATTTTTTATCAAGCTAACTGTGACCTGATCACAAGAGAAATTAAAAAGTTGGTCTGGGGTTCAGCTCAACCCCTATCATAGAAGATTGTTGGAAGATCTTTCATCAAAAATTAAAATAATTGATTAATGACCCTATGAGCAAACAACTATTTACAATCAAAATATTTAATCTATGATGGAGTTGAGGATATTAAGAGACAGTCTAAAAAATAGCTTCATTGGATAACACCAACAATTCTTTGCTGATTTAAAATACTATAAAATATCTATCCAAGAAATGTAAATATATGTTAGGAAAGTAAGGGTAGTATATAAATAGATAAGCAAGATATACCGTTTATAAAAAGCGTTTTATAAGTACTTTAGGTCTGCTTCTTCGGGAAATGGCTAACACAACTTCTCCTTAAAGAAGAGGGTTAAGTTCTTAGTGACAATGATGAAATCATCCAAATACTGTATAACACATTCATTGATGGTAAAAAAAGACTGATATAGGCTCTGTAGCTTTCCAGACATACAGATACTGGGTTACCACCTCTGTGTAACTGTGGAGGGGGTAATGCAATGCTTGTCTAATCGTAAAGAATGACTCACCATCTGACAAAGGCCGAATAAATTAATACTTTAGTATTAAGACAAAAGAGAAATTCATAGCACCCTGTTTATCTTGTTTTTCTTCACTCTTTTTCAATGTCTTTCCAAAATATAGAGGAGAACTATAAATGTTCCTGTAGTTTAAGTTGGTTACCAAAACATTCCTACTAACTGCTGTCTAATCATTTCATCATGTAGTTTAGGAAAATTCTGAGTCATTCTAAACATCATTCCAGTAACCCCTGTATCGACTACAGAACTGAGCATAGTTTCACATATGTCTATACATGTCTTATGAACTTAATAAATGCTTATTTTTACATAGTTGGCTTTATTGATATGATATTACAGTAGATGTAATATTTTTTGATTTCATTTTATGCATTATTCAATACTACACACTGAATTCCTGCACAATATGCCAAACTTAATGTAAATTCATATAAAATTAGGTGGCTAAACTAGATTAATAACTGCACCCTATTTCTTGTTATAAGGACTTCTGTTTCTAGACCATGCAATCTTTAAGATACCCTAAGGACTGTTTATCTGTTCCTCTTTTTAAGCACATTTATGTCCCCTCTCCCTAACATGCAACATGTATGGCTTGAAAAATTTCATGGTGACTGAGGTAGTAGCTATGATAAATATTGTAGATCGACTCAAGCTTATGGATATTTTGTATATTTTTTATTTTATTAATCTCAAATGGTTATATATTTTTTTCATTTTAGTAAATGTGCATCAGTCTCAATTATTGAAGTACCTCCAAGCTGAAGAGGCAGTAACACTCGCTTGATATCATTTCTCTTGATTAACAATGTCTGGATTTAAGGCTGAGGCTGGATATCATTTGTCTTGATTAACAATGTCTGGATTTAAGGCTGAGGCTAGTCCAGTATTTGTGGAAAGTGATTATGTTGTAAGAAGTTATTTTACTTGAAATGCATCATGACTCCAGAGAAGTCTGTTTAAATTATATCACAACTCTGTGGTTCCATTACAATTTGGCTTGAAACCCTCTTAAATATTGTAACTGGGAAAAAGAAGATTATGTCTTGAATTCAGCATTTAGCATATTATTCTACAAGAATATGGGAAGGATAGAATAAGTCAGTCAATAAAGAAAGCAAGAAGTATGGTGTTTTCCAAAGACGAAGATGATGATATAGGCAATGGGGAGCTACTATTTCCCTAATCAACATGGATATTAAGATCATGGCAAAGATTCTGGCCACAAGGGTAAATGGAATATCGCCACATGTCATGCAAGGACAAAAATGACTTCTCAAAGGGCAAGGCAGCAGATGACAGCTGGAGGGATTCAACAGACGTCATAAAAGAAGAAGAGGCATGCAGTCATACTGTTACAAACCCTTGACTGTGATACCAGTGAATTTCATGACAAGTGCTAAAAAAGATATGGGAAGATACAGAGGAAGAAACCTGACAAAGACATTTATGTCACAAGGGCACTAATGGTTGAAGAACTGGCAAGAGTGGTAAGGGAAAAACTAAAAGAGCTGTGAAGGCAGAATGAGATGAAATCTGAAATTCTGTTATATGTGGGTGACTTGCATCCTGGACTGCACAGACATAAATGCAATAGTATATCCTAATGTTCGAGAAATTCCAAGGAAGTAGTGCAAAATGCCATGGGAAGGATAGAAAGGAGTACTTGGAAGGCTTTAAGATTGGAAGCATTAGAAATATCTGGGGATACATGTGAGGGACAGTAAAAGGGATAATAATCGAAATCTTGTCAAAGAGTCAGAGACATGGTGAAAGGGATAGTAAATAGAGAGGAGAAGATGGCATATAGAGTTACAGGCAAAATAAATGTTAAGAAAGATGGTCATCTTACAGATCATGAAGAATCTATAAATTGACTCAGAGGGAAGAAATGAACTAACAGCAAGATTTAGTATGAGTAAATAAATAAAGAAGAAACAAACAGATATAATCCAAAATGAAGCAGGAAAACTGGAATATGATGAATTCCACTCATCCTAATGTGTGTCTTCATATACAGCGTAATAAGGTGGGAGAGGAGAAACGAGAGGTAGATTCAAGGGAAATGTGGGAGAAGAAATGTTGGGAAAATAATAGAGAGCCTATGGAAAGATGGTGAAATATGCAGTACGGAATCAAATTAAGATGCCATAGAGGGTGGAGGCAGGAAATATAATTTGGGAAGAAGAGATAATGAAACAAAGCTGAAAATTGTATATTGAGACAGTAAACTTGATGAAAAGAGGAGACGAATGAAAGAACTCAAAATATAATAGAGGTTAATGGTCCAGGAATAGTGGACATACATGGTCCTTCTGTAAAAATGAGTGACTCAGAGGTAGGCAGGAGGACACAGAAGAGGAGAAAAAGACAACATATAATGGGGACATCGTGATGCATTGGGAAATTTAGGGAAGAGGAAAAATGGAACAATATTCAATCTGAAAAAGAAGAGAAAGAAGGGCATAAGATAAAGATAGAAAAGACAGCAGAATAGGGGAAAGATATGCAGTACGCAGTGGCCAATCAACAACTAAAAGCACTGCACAGGTAGTATTACACACCCAACAAGCTGGAAAAGCAAAGCAGAAAAAAAAGAATAGTTACTGTTGGGTATGTGGATAGTATGAGACAGAAAAGGTGCATGTTCCTGGAATGAAAGGAGGCACCTGATATGGAAACAAACACAGGAGACATGGAGGAACATCTACCAAAACAGGGGGAAACAACACACTGGGTATAGGTGGGTCTGAGAAAAAGTGAGGATGATAGTTGAAAAAGATTAGAGTCATGACATTTGAGATGAAAACGTTAATAGCTAGAAACAGGAAGGCTGAGTAAAAGAGACCAAGCAATGAAGCATAGAAAACTCATTATGGTAACTAGAATAAGGATAAGGCCAACAAAATTAATGGAAGGTCTAAGGCAACCCCAAGAAAATGGAAGAAGTGTTGAGAAATATAGAATGATTTGGAAAACCAGAGGGGAGTGATGCAGAATGGGCATACAAAACACCTAACTGCTTATAGACAAAAGGTGCACAGAGTGAGAAAGGTATGAGTATGTAGAAGTGAAAATGTTCTCAATTGATAGAAGCTTTAATCATTGTAAACAGCAGCAAGGCTGAATGCAGACAACTTGGTACTATAACCCATTTGGATTGAATTGTATTCCACTGGATATGATCTTTATCATTTCAGTCCTGAAATCTAATCCTGTAACGTTATTCCTCCTGACTTTTATAATCCATGCTAATTTGTGTAAGTGTATACTGTTGTATATATAGACTCTTTCCTGCAGAATGGAAAAACAGAGTGTAAAGGATTTGTCCAGATAAAATCACGTTAGCTAACAGATGTAGGAGATTGTCTGCCTGATGACCTCCTGCTGCAACGAGCAAGAACAATTATCTATTTACCATCTTAACTAAATAAACTAGTTGAAACTTTAACAAGGTGTCTTTATTCCTCTCACAGGGAGGGAATTTGAGAGCGAGCTTCCTAAATCTGCTAGCTAAAGTGAATTTATCTGGACTAATCCATGTTACTATTTCTCAATAGTCCCATCACCCTTTGCATCACAGGGGGGATATCAGACCTGGCTTGATCTTTTTAGATTATCTTTATTTCTTGTAGCCTGGGGGGATTCCATACAACCCCTCTTTCATCCGCCATATAACAATTTAGTATTATTCAGTCTTTTAAATGTAAGTATATCTAATTGAATGAACTGGAGGCTTTCATTTTACAAAAGATCCCAAACATGCCTTTGCATACCTTCAGGTATATGCCTTCCTTCCCAGGTCTTTGAAATCTACCTCCCACCTTATCGTTTCCCTGTTTTAACATATCATTGAACTAGAATCTATACCTTTAGCACCCTGCATTATCCAGTAAAATAGGCATTTTACCCAGAATACAATTTCTTTTCAGTACTTTGTATGAGACATCACTTAAACTCCAGACAATAAAGTTATAAAAAAAGAGAGAGGCAAAATTTCTTGTCATCATTAAACTGGATTCAGTTATCCTAAGGAATTACCAGAGCATAACCTCTGTACATTTAACAATGTATACCATGCTTCCTGTAAGCCCTCTACCAATGTGTATGCAAGCAAATCCACAGTCTGTTGCCTGTAGGCAGCATATACTGAAAACTCCACCCCTTTGTCTTACGCACCTCATCCCATGAAAGTACTTCTAAGTCATCTTTTTCAAAACAGCACCAATCCTTTAAAGTGCCATGGTAATAAAAATGTACTGGCTCATAAATGCATATCAGCTAACAATCACTGGATAATATCACAACAAACCACCCTCCACATTGTAACTGCCTCCAAAATACACCCTCCCCACTTGGAGACAACTGTCATCAATCCATAATACTCTCACAACACAATTAAAATAGACTCAGTATGACCATCAGTTTCTGAATAAATTACTGATTATATCACTAGCCAGTTTCATGTTTATGCTTGTTCCACATGCTTGTCACCTTTATCCATCAGGAGACATAACATACGCACATTAAACTAAATTTAAATGAATGCTTGCTAAAAGACTTTGCATCAAATCTGAAATATTTGCCTTCATGCAGCCTCCCTTATTTGTCCTGAAAATATGAAACAGAATAGAATGATTAACATTAACTTCACTTCAGTTCATTAATCCCTGCAGACAGACATCTTTTACAGTGATGGATGTAGGCCTGAGTGCAGGGGAGCATGACACCCCCTTTTTAAATCTGTTGATCCCTGGAAAAGAAAATGGACAGCACTGTTGTTGAAATTGGAAAAAATGATACATTTTTTTCTGGTTTCAACTTATATATTTTTTACTTTTTCAGTGAAACTTTCACTAAGCTGTTGATCCATGGTTTCAACTTACACTTTCAGTGGCAGGTGCATTTTCTTTGTCTCACAATGATTGCTAGATTGATGTTGGACCCTAACTCATCTAAATCAGAAATGTGATTGGAGGTTGCAGTCAGGTGATCTATATAATGATCCTCAATTGCTCCACCAAATGCATCTCAGTTGTAGTTGATTTAGGAGTGTTGGTAACAGCTTCAGAATTCATTGTGAGAAAAAAAAAATTGAAAGTTACTCAGTATTTGTCCAGAGAGTGCCAAACGTCTTTGTAGAATCTCTGAGCTTACTAAGGTTAAAGTTCCACTGGAATTCCACAGAACATGCATGTGAGCAAGGGATTGGAATGTTAACCCTAAGGTAATTTTTTTTTCTGAAGCAGAGCTTGAAGGTATCAAAGTTGTATGGTTTAAACATTAGAGAGTATCTCATTTGGCACAATAGTGTGCTATTTCTAAAAAGCATGTGGCACGTAGCTGACAGCAATCATTCATGATAGATTAAATAACATTTTATGTTATAACTTGAGAGTGGACAGACATGCCTGTCAGATAACAGTGTGTTTGTATGATACCACAATCCACCCAACAAGACGGTGCTGTCCAAACTAAAATATCTTCCTCTTAAAAATAGAATAATATGTTTTTTGTTAGCATGCATTCTCTAAGGATATAAAGTCTGCAACTCAAAAGGTATACCACCATTTATTGACTTCAGTCTTTTGTGACTTGTTAGAAAACCACAAAGTTATAAGGAATAGGTGAAAAACATGAAAAATGGGCATTGTGCATAAATCCGGACATATGACAGGTATGTAGGGATATGTACATCCATAGAAAATGAAAAACTAGGTAGGGTAAATAATGGTACTTAATCTGTGAAGGGTTGGCATCCTATAGTGCCTCGCTCTTCATTTCACAACTTCTACTACTAAATGTAATACTAACCTAGTTTTATTTGTGTATTAATTCATTTTTGGCTTTACTTATTTTGATTCAGAAGTTTTCTTTTGTCTCTAGTACTACATTATTTTATTGTGCTTCTCATAGATTTATTTTGGGATGAAAAACTGGAATATATTCTAGAGGTGGCTCACAGTCCTACTGTACAGCTACAGAAACCCTGAAAAAAGTAATCTATTTCCATTAAACTTAATTATGACACCTCATACACATTGCCCCAAAATGATTGCCAATCTAAATCCAGTCTGGAGAAGTTAGCAAGATTTCTGATTGTTTCTATGACTTCATCTTGACCAGGGTGCTAGCCCTGCTCCATTCGCCCTTGCTACACTCGGGCTCACTTTGCTCCCCTACCCTACCCCCATTCCAACACCCCATTACAATTACCTTTATATCTAACTATACCTCCCCTTCCTGTCCCACTAGCCACTACAATCCCAGTTCCTGCCTATTGCCACAACCACCTTACTAATCTGTCAATCTTGTCAACACCACTTCCTCTATACCACTGTCTCTCTACCTACTCTGACCATAATTTATTCCAACATGTATTATTTTCTAATATCTTCTGCACTACTCCTTATTCTCTCTATCTCCACCTCTTACCACTCCAATCTCTCTGACCCACTCCTATGTTCACCACTTTCTCACTCATACAACATATATCCAACTACCTCATCTTTTACTATCTCCCCTAATCTTTTTACTACCTCTACCTCAAGTCTATATAAACTATCCATAATACAGGTTTTTAAACTGTTCCACAAAGCTAAGTCAAAACTATACAAACTCCATCTAGCATCTACTACACACTCTCTCCTCACTAAAAAACTACTTTGTTCTGGAGATATCCATCCCAAACCTGGCCCCTATTCTCTCCCCAAATCTACCTCTACACTGCCCCATCTTACCTCTCTAACAGTCACCAACCTCAGTCAAAACAATCATCTCCATCCAAATACCTAACTGTTTACTCATTGAATATTCAGAGTCTAGCAAATAAAGTCACTGAGCTGCACTCATGGATAGCTCTCAATACACCTCACATCCTCTCCCGTATCTGAAACCTGGCTCAAGCCACAAATCTCAAATAGTGAAATACTCCCACCAGGTTATAATATCTTCTGATCTGATAGACCTGTAAAAAAGGTGGTGGTGTGGCCATCCTCTACTCAAACATTCTTAACCTCTCACCATACCCTTCCCCAAATCCTGACTTCCTCCCAGCTGAAATCACCATCCTTAACTGCCATCTGAATCCCTACAAAAAACTTGCAATTGCCTCTATCTACCTTCCTCCTGGTAACAATCTGCCCATTCTTGAAAACATCCTATGCTGGTTCTCCCACAACATACTATATGAGACACTTATCCTTGGTGATGTCAACAGTGATTGGTCCAAACTCACAACTGTCTCCCCCCAACTCAGTATCTGCCTACATGGCTTTCACCAACTTATAACATCTCCCACTCACTTCCATAAAAATTCCACTTCCATCTCCATCATATACTGGTTCCTTACTAATTCCCCCACCAATACCACAATCCCACCACCTTACCTGACTCCCTCAGTGATCATCTCCCTACCACCATCTTAAGACACTACTCCCATATTCCTAAACCCCACCTTATCAAAGACTGTCGAAAACTATCGACTTTCAATTCATCCCACTTTAACTCCATTCTCCACAACATAGATTGGTCCATCCTAAAACACCTCCCCCTAAATGATGCTGTAAGCACTTTCAATAGCATCTTCATGAATACTCTAAACTCCTTAGCTCCCTCTAGGAAGATCAGAGTAAAATCAAACCATGATCCCTGGCTCTCCAAAGAGACTAGGCCCCTTATGAAACAAAGAGATCGTGCTTGGAAAACCTGGACTAAAACTAAACAACCACCTTTTCTTCAAAAATACAGGCAACTGAGGAACCTTGCAAAAAAACATACAACTAATGACAAAAAGATATACTATAGCTCTGCTCAGCTTAACAACAAATCCAATCCTCAAAAATTTTGGTCAACTCTCAACAACAACCTCTATCCTGGAAAGCCCTCAAATCCCTCCCCATACCCTAACTCTTCCTCTCAGGAAACAGCTATCCTCCTGAATAAACACTTTATCTCTCCCATCCAAAATCTGGTAACTTCTAAGCCAAACTCTACTTCGACACCCACCTCTCCAACTCCCACTAACACAACTTTGTTTTCTTTTGAGCCAGTTCCCATTACTTACATCAAATCTCAACTACTCAAGCTAAAACCTTGCTCTCCTTCCACTGACAATCTTTCTCCTACATTCCTCAAACTTGCTGCTGACTCAGTTGCCTATCTTGTATCTATACTAATTAATCAATCTATTCTGGAGTCAACTGTCCCCACCCTTTGGAAATCTTTCTTCACTACCCTTTTTCATAAAGGTGGAAACTCCACTGACCCCTCAGACTATCGGCCCATTGCCATTCTGTCCCCCCACTCCAAGATATTAGAAACATGTATTCACTCACAGCTTCCCAATCACCTCCTCACACACCACTCACTTACCCCTACCCAACATGGATTTTGTCCTCACCACAGCACCACCACTGCCCTCCTCTCCTTCACTCATATCATTGCAGAGGCCCTAGACAACAATAAACTAATTTCCTGTCTCTTCCTAGATCTCTCCAAAGCCTTTGATACTGTCTCTCATCCTCTACTACTATCCAAACTCGCAAATCTCCACCTATCTCCCTCCACACTTGCCTGGTTTAATAGTTACATATCTGGCAGGGAACAATCTATCAAATGGCTCTCACCCTCCTCACCTTTCCTTCCCATCTCCACTGGTGTTCCCCAAGGCTCCATCTTGGGACTCCTTTTGTTTAACATCTTCACCAATGATCTTTACACTTCATGCAAAGAATCCTCCCTTATTCAGTATGCCGATGACTCCACACTTATATCCATCTCAAATAACATTCCTGAACTACACTCCCTGACCCAACAGGCCCTACTGTCCACTGAACAATGGCTCTCTCACAACCTATTGATCTTAAATCCCAAAAAGACCAAACTCCTACTTTTCCTTCCCTGTTCTCTTTCTCATCACAAAACCTCCTTTTTATTACATCTTCTAACAATACAACTATCCAACCTGACACCCACACAAAACTCCTAGGGGTCATTATCGATGGCGAACTCAAGTTCAACCTACACATACTCCAATGTATAAAAAAAAAAAAACAGAAACTAGGTCTGCTATATCGGAACAAAAAATTCCTAACCCCTGAATCTAGACTTACCCTGGGCCAGTCACTCCTCCTCCCCTCCCTCTTATACGCCACCCCAGTTCTTACCAATATCCAGGCCTCTACTCTAAACAAACTCCAACAGACTTACCATAAGATAGCCAGATTCATTACTAACTCCGCATACAACTCACACCACTGCATTTCTTTAAACTCTCTTCAATTGCTTGAACTTCCCCAATTTCTGCTATCTTATCAATTTCATATGCTACACTCTATTCTTTATAAACCCTCCTTCTATCCATCTCTATCTTCCTTAGTCTCCATCTACATCCCATCCCAGACTTCTAACCAGTACTTTTAACTAACAATTACTTGATATCTACCACCCAAAAAGATCAGTAGGCAAACTACTCTACAAACACTCCCTTGCCCATGCTTGGAAGAAACTTCCCCTTGACTTACGTTCAATCTCCCACACCTCACACTTTAAAAATGAACTAAAAGCTTATTTTCTCAATTCCAGAACCTGCCCTTGCCATGATCCTACTTAGCCTTCATTCTCTTTATGTACCCTGAAAAGGACCATACTTAGTACCTCAATACACCTCTCTCTCCAATGTGTCTACTGTGCATTTGCATAATTTTATACTAACAAAAAATGTTTATTGTTGACCTATTGAACTATATCAATGTAAAATTGTTACTTAGCTTCTTTTTAATGCAACTTTAACTTTATGCATGTAACCCAACATATGTGAATTGTTTTGCTATAACTGCTATTATATCAATATTGTTTAAAATTGTACTTGTTTTAAAATGTACTACTGGAGCTTTTCTCCTTGGGTCTCCACTGAAAATGGGCCACAAGCCCAGTTGGACAAACCTGGTTAACAAATGTCAATAAATAAATAAATAAAACCATGACACCAGTCTCCAGACCACAAAGAAACTCATCTGAAGCCATCATTGCCACAACCATTGACTTTCACTGGTTTCTCGGTTGTGTGTTCCTTTAAGTGGGCTTGACATCACTGTACACATGATAACATACAGCGACCTGCCATACAAGATGGTGTAGTGTAAACTATATTTTGTCGACTTCTTTACTTAACAAAATGTATATGTATTTACATTCTATTAATCTGTCAAAGTGTCAGGTTAATAGTGTTAATAATTTCAAGGTGTCCCTCACTGATTATTTCTGGATTCGTCCCTGATTGGCTGAGAGTTATGGTTGTTAGGTAGTGTAAACCTCTCTTATATATGCTCACCTTGCATGTATCTCAGCTTGGCTTGTGCCTATAAAATCTGTGGATTTCTGACAGGTCACTCAGGATAGGATTGAAGTCACTATATCATGAAGTTTCAGACTGTGTATCCTTCAAAAATGCATGTTAACACACATCCTGTTGTTCTAGACACTTTCTTAGTTTATAAGAATAAGTCAGGGATCTGTTACTGGCACAGATGACAGGCAGAAACAGATGTTTTTTTTTTTGCCACTGTCACTTATTAGTGAGTACTGGCAGATTTGACTGCCAGTTGTGAGACCTGACCTTAATAAGTTGAGCAGGGAGTGCTTAACCTTTGTTTGGATCAGGTCTTGTGCTATAGTAGTGTTGATCTCAGAGCCTAAGCAGCACACTACAATTATATCACGTTCACCTCATACTGACATTGTTCACAACAAGCTGATTTGTAATTACACATTTGGCTTGTAAAGAGGTCAGCACTGACCGCTCTCACTTCTAGAGGTATGTTGATGCATGACATAGCAGCTTGAAATCACATGGTTATTATTTGTATTACTTGTTCATCTACACAGAAATATCAGAAGCAATGATGCAATACGTTGATAAAAACTTGAGGGTTTCTCCTTGCCTCATAAGTGTTAGTCACATATTTGAGTATTTATTTCTGCTCAATATCTGAGCTGTTTGGCTGGCTGCTATCTACCTGCAATCAACTGAAGTACAAACTGAGTTAAGTATACTTTGTTCTGTACTTGCACTGTTTTACAGATAGTATGGCATTTTGTTCGTTTCATTGAATATTAATTGAATATTGTGGCCTCTCTGCAGGTATTTTGCCACCCCCCCCCTCCCTGTTGTTTTGTGGTGGTATTAATCTTGGGTCTTTGGAATTGCCCGCCCTTCCTGTAAATCTGTGTTTGGACACTCCTCCTGAGGCCATCTCATTTGCTCACTCAACAGTGTACAGTGAGATCATATTTTGATTTCAGACACTTCTCTTCAGCTCTGTCCACTGTGTACAGAGAGAGCATTTGGGAAGGACAATCCCTGTAGTCTCTTAATCTTGATCTATTCCATCCCTCTCCACTAACAAAACCAAAAAGAAAAAAAAATGTATTTTTTTTATACTTTATTCAGCTGCTCTTACTGTAACTGTCTTCTACCTTCTTTATTACCTTAGTTTGCTGTTCTTTGTGCTCTTAAATGCACAAGTGCTCTTATTTTGCACTTATTTTGGTTTTAGCACTTGTTATTTTACATTTAGGGTTTTTGTGGATAAACCCTGCTCTTCCTAAGTACATCAACTATTCAGAGCACTATGTCTGGACAATTCTCATCAGTTTCCCCTGCCAGTCTGGTCTATATGGGCATACTGAGACAGTGTAGCAACTGCTTCATATTCACTGATGGTCCCCTTCTCCTAGCAAATAATTAATTTGTGAGAGATGCATCTACATCATTAAACTGGAATCCATGCTCTCTCAAACCACATTCAGTACTCTTGACAAAGAGGAGATTGCCAGCACAAACACCAGACCACCCACATCACAGAGTCACAAACCCACCTATGCAGGGGTCTTCAACAAAAACTTACCTAAACAACAGAGACCTCTAAAATGCACTCATAAACATTCCACACACAATGCCAATCACATTGCACACAGTAGTCAACACATCAGTGTCTCACAAACACAGGCCATTAGGCATAACAATAAACCAACGTAGCCCATAAGGCATAACAATAAACCAAACGAACTACAGAACAAACTGGCACTCCACCTAAGTACCATGTTCAATCATAGCCTCACCTCAGGCTTTGTGCCTGCTGAATGGCGCACAGCAACGGTTATCCCACTCCACAAGGGGGGAGCCACCACGGACCCCGGGAACTATCGCCCCATTAGCCTGATGAGCCTGGTCTGCAAGGCCATGGAACGTATCATCATGTTACTTATAAACAAAGATATTGGTAATCTAGAACTCTGGATCCCACCCAGTTCGGGTTTGTAAAAGGCAGATCATGTCTCCTAAACCTGATAGACTTTTTTGAAGCTGTGGCTCACACAGCCTGTCTAGATCTTGCCAAGGCTTTTGACACCATCCCCCACTCTGGAATCATAGATAAACTCACTAAACTAGGTATAAATCCCTATGTCACAAGATGGGTTGCCAACTGACTCACTGACAGAACCCACACTGTGAAAGTAGCAGACTCCAAATCTGACTTCAGACCAGTGACAAGTGGAGTACCACAGGGTTCAGTCCTGGGTCCTCTCCTGTTTGGTATCTACTTCTCTGAACTACAGGCTAACACAGAAGCTCTTTGGCTAACGAAGTTCACAGATGACTGCAAACTAGGAGCCATAATCAAAACTCCTAATGATGTGGACATCCTACAAAAGGGCCTCACTGAGACAGATGCCTGGTGTCAAAGCCATGGCCTCAAGGTCAATGTCAAAAAGTGCATTGTAATCCGCTTTGGTAAAAACTTTGTACCCATGAACTACAACATAGGCGGGTGTATACTTAACACTGAAAGTGTGATAAGAGACCTTGGGACACAGGTGGACAGTAGTCTCTCCTTTGATAATCACAACACCACAGTAGTCAGGAAATCCTTCTACGTGGTACACCTCATCACAAAAGGTTTCTCATCCAGAAAAAAAGAGGTCATTGTTCCCCTCTACTCATCACTCATTAGACCCATTATAGAGTACAATGCCCCTTTTGGTATGTACCTCACAAGACATCTACAACAACTGGAAAGGCCGCAGAAATACATCACAAAGATGATTACCGGCCTCAAACAGATGCCCTACGCAGACCGTCTCAAAAAACTCCAGCTTTACTCCGTTGCATATCGCCTAATCAGAGGTGATCTCTGCCTAACATACAAAGCTATGTGGAACCCAGAGCTGTTGGACATGCTCCACTTAAAGAAATCCCAATCCCTCCGATCTACACACTCTAGGGACCTAAACCTTGTCACCACATTAAACAGAACATGCCGGAGGGATAGATTCTTGTCCCAGAGACTTCCCATACTTTGGAACAAACTACCTATCTATATCAAACAAAGCTCCTCATTAGCACTCTTCAAGAAAAATCTTGATGATTGGATGGGAAATAGGAAATTCACCCCGGGGATCACCTCTGTGGCTCTGCTCGACAGTGGCACAGGAAAATAATTTTGTTGTGTGGCAAAAGCCAGGCTACCTTTTTGGATGGGCTTGTATAGGCCCCAGGGCCAGTAGTCTAGTACCTACCTATGAACCAAACATACTAGTCATTGGTGACTCAATAGTGAGACACACTGATGTCCCCCTCACCTGGCTCAACAAGGAGAAGGTCATGGTCACCTGTTTGTCAGGTGCTAGAATCCGCCACATCATGCACGCACTTAAGTCTCTCCACAACAGGTACAAGTATGACTCTGTCATTGCCACATCATGCATGCACTTAAGTCTCTCCGCAACAGGTACAAGTATGTGTCATTGTTCATGCTGGTGTGAGCGACTTGAGACGTACTTCCCTGGACTATATGAAGAGAGACATGAATGAGCTCTCAGACTATGTGCTCCAGGCTGGTGTGACCCTGGCCCTGAGCAGCATCCTGCCTTCACCAAGAATGATGCCACAATACCAACAAAAAATTGACTTCAACAATTGGCTTAGTTTCCTGTGTCTTTCCAAAGGGATCCAGTATCTGTCTGCCTGGGATGACATGGCTGACAAGCCTCGATGCTTTGCCAGAGATGGCCCCCACCTGTCACCCCTGGGGTTCCAGATCTTGGCCAAGGCTCTTGCCTCCCCCATTGTGCCTTTTTTTAGGCTATGTCCCAAAGACAAATCTTCCAACATGAAATATCTGTCAAAAAGCAAATTGAAGCTCAGTGCTAGGAACCTTAATCTGAAAATGCACTCACTGTAGGCATTCCTCACACTGGAAGATGCCGATGTCTGTGCAGCCACAGAAACTTGGTTCAGGGTTATGGAGAGCACCTTCGCCTTAGCAGGCTATACCTCATTCCACACTTTTTGACCCCAAAATGAGGTCAGGATGACTAAGGGTGGTGGATTCTCTATCTTCATTAAAGACAGGCACAGTTCCAGACTGGTTTACCAGCATGACACACTGGAATTACTCCAAGTGCAACTGACAGTTGGTAAGACACCCATCCAAGTTATAGCCAGCTATAGACCCCTCTCCATGTCTCAGGACACCAACTTCTCCTACCTGAACCTACTTAACTCGATCAAGATACCCCCTAACACCATGATCCTTGGTGACTTCAACTATCCCACAATAGACTGGGTGAACTATTCCTGCAATAATGTACTCACCCAATGATTTGTTGACTTCATCAACTCTAACGCACTAGACCAGCTAGTCTCATTCCCCACAGGGAGAGAACATACTGGACTTGGTTCTCACCAACATGGGTGACTGCTGCACCACTCCCATAGTATGTTCTTCCCTGGTGAGATCAGATCATCAGTCTGTCTCATTCGAAGTTTATATCCCATCCAAACCCTCCCCAGCCATAATCAGGATAAAAAAATTCTCAAAAGCTGACTACACACTCCTAAGGGAGGGTATCAGAAGCTTCACACCACCACCCACTTCAGAGGATACAGACAACTATGCTGAACAGTACACCAGTGCAGTATTCAAGCACCTGTACAAATGCATGGACTCAGTCATACCCGACAGAACTAAAACCTACTCCTCAGGGAAACAGAAACATGTCTGGTGGATATCCTCTATAAACAGGCTTTACAACAAAAGGAAGAAACTGTTGTCCAAGTGTAAAAAGGAACAAATCCCAAATCGGAAAATCTCCCTCCTGCACCTCAACAATCAAATTAGATCACTAGTCTAAAGCCCCAAAGCCAATTATGAGTTTAAACTAGCCACTGAAACAAAGAGAAACCACAAGTCCTTCTTCAGTTACGTTAGGAACCTCCATGGCAAAGCCCAAGTTTGTTCCGAATTAGTACTTAATGGTACCACTTACACTGATCCTACTGACTTAGCCAACCTGCTAGCTGATAAGTTCAGTGCAAGCTTCACCCCCTTATAGCCCCCAAAGGCCCAGTCGACATTCATGATACTTGACCCATACCTCACATCTCCGTAAATCAAGTGTTAAAAGCCCTATTCAAGGCAAAGAACACAACTTACATGGGACCTGATAATATCCCAGGATATATTCTGCAACATCTCCAGCAAGAACTAGCTTTGCCATTGAGCACCCTGTTCAACCACAGTCTAAATACAGGCTTCATTCCAGCAGAGTGGAGAACTGCCATTGTCATCCCATAGCACAAAGGTGGTGCCACTACTGATCAGGGAAACTATGACCCCATTAGCTTGACAAGTCTGATCTGTAAAGCCATGGACTGTATTATTATGGATCTCATAAACAAGGACATCGTCAATCTCCAAACACTCGACCCCACCCAATTTGGATTCAGGGGCAGATCTTGCCTACTGAACCTAGCTGACATCTTTGAGACTGCCACCAAAGCCCTGGATGAGAGAAAGTCAGTACATACAGTGTACCTTGACCTGGCCAAGGCCTTTGATATAATCCCCCACTTGGGCATCATCAAAAAGCTATCACAACTCAGTGTTAATCCCTATCTCATCAGATGGGTGGCCAGCTGGCTCACAGATAGGACCCACAAGGTCAAAATAGGTGCCACCACCTCCGACAGCAGACCTGTCACTAGTGGTGTTCCCCAGGGATCTGTCCTGGGACCTCTTCTATTTGGCATCTACTTTTCAGAGGTCCAGGCAAAAACAAAGGCCCTGTGGCTAACTCAGTTTGCGGATGACTGTAAGTTGGGTGCTGTCATTGACTCCCCAAATGACGTTAACATACTGCAAGAGGGTCTGACAGCTACAAATAACTGGTGCCAAAGTCATGGCCTTAAGTTAAATGCAGTTAAATGTATTATCATAACGTTCGGCAAAAACAAGGCCCCTACCAAATACCACATCAACGACAACCCCCTAAACACACAACCCGTGGGGAGAGACCTGGGTACTCAGGTTGACAACAATCTCACATTCAGCCATCATGTAGTGGCAGTACTCAGAAAAGCCTTTTACTTGGTTCATCTCATAAGTAAAGGGATTGCATCCAGAAAAAAAGGATGTTATTACCTCTCTGTACTCCTCCCTCATTAGACCCATAATTGAGTAAATTGTCTTGTTTGGTATGTACCTCTCCAAACACCTGCACCAACTGGAAAGGCTACAGAAATTCCTCACAAAGAGAATCCATGGCCTCCAACATCTGTACTATGCAGTCAGGCTCAAATCACTGTCACTTTACTCAGTGTCATACAGATTGCTCAGAGGTAATCTGTGTCTCGCCTACAAGGCAATATTGGACCCTGCCCTACTAGAGATGCTTCATATCTGTAAGTCTAACTCCTCGCGCATTACATGCTCTATAGGCCTAAATCTAATATGCAACATCAACAAAATCTGCTGGAGAGACAGGTTTGTCTCCCAGAGGCTGCCTCATCTCTGGAATAGACTTCCCATACATGTCAAACAGAGTACCTCGTTGACCCTCTTCAAGCACAACCTTAATGAGCAGATGGAAAACCTCAAATGTGTCCCAGGGGTTCCACCTTTGTCCCTCACTGACAGGTGTGACAGGTGGTGACTGAGTTTCTGTTTTGGGGATAAACTCTTGGCTAGACTTGTAAGGGCCCCAGGGCCATTAACCTAGTAACCTTCTATGATCCTATAAATGTGTCCTAGGGATGTTTACTCAAACAGCAAAGTGTTTGTAAGACCCACCATAGAAGATTATACTTAAATCATTTGCTGTGGCTAATTTCACCTTCAGTGGGACTCTTTCCTAGGTTATAACAGTGCATATGCCTACTATGCCACGGAAGGAGAGTGTAACTTGGTGTGGACAACCAATCATCTCTTCCAGGTATGCACTGAAAATGCTTGTACTATCTATATATGTGCTGTGTGCTGCACAGTAATTCCATGTTTCTACTAACACATCTACTGTAAAATCATGTGCAACTGAGTATGTATTGCGGTCTTTCCAGACATGATTTCAGAGTTTTTTAAAGTGATCTTTCCACAATCACCAAACCTAGTGTCCCACTTTCCCACTCCCACTCAGGTAGTCAACTAACCAGACTATAACCCCCCCACGTGCAAATTCATGTATCCTCCATTGTTTTATGATTCATAAATTATAATATGCATGTATCAGCCAATATAAACAGATAACGCCTCCTCATGAAGTGACACATAGCTATTCAAATAAATGAGAAAATGAACCTGGGGTGTATATGCAGCTAGACAGACCTACCCATTTAATTCAAAGAAAATGTAATACTTTACTGTCACTATGAAACATCATGCAGGCTTAGCATTTAATACTGATCTCAACTACATTTAAAATGGACACAGCATAACCACCATTTTCCAAATAAACTATTGATTATATCACTAGTTCCTCACCCACCTCTCCCCACCTACATTGCTAGATCTCTTACACGCATCTTCGCCCCCTCAAATCTTTATCTTTTAAGTGTACAATTAGTCTTCTGCCATTATTATATTTCTCTTCATAGTCAGTTAAGATTTGCATATACATGCGGATTTAGATCCATTTGCTGAAATCCAAGTTAATAATAGTAATGACCATGCACATACATGATATCATCACCGTACAAATCAGTAGCCCTAGACATTATAATAAAATTTCTGCATAAGACTGCTGGAGCCCTTCTCATTTCTTTAAAAGTTAAAACATAGTACTTCGTTTTCCTTTTTATTTAAAACATTAATATCATCTTGTAATCAATGATTTTCTTTAAGAAAAATACTTGAGCTTTATGCTTTTTTAAATAAACTCGCTCGCTTATTGCCATCATTGATGCCATTTAAAATACTGATATTAATTGCTATTCAGTTATCTTCAAAATAGCCTAAAGCTTGAAAATATTGGTTAAATAAAAACAGAATGAAAACTACTTCCTAAAATGTCATGTAATTTGACAAGGCCAAAAAAAGGCAAAGAATTAACAATATGAAAGATACATAACTACAAGTGAACAAATTCCTTTACAGTGAACTTAAGGTTCCTAGTTTGAATAGAAATTTAATTCCAACTATCTTCTAATTTTCTTTTAATTTATTACACCCACTTATGCTAGTTGTTCTTAATATGTATAGCAGTCTACATAATTAATTAATTATTTATTTATTTAACATTTTTTTACTGGGAAAATCCGACTTGGAACAAAGCCAATTTTCAGCGGAGGCCCGGGAAGAAATGCTGCAGATGTATGTCTTTGTAAATGTTTTATATAGGTTATTATACATATATTATAAAAAAAAGTTAAAGTTACAATGGTCAAAAAAGAGAACAAATATGCTTAGATTCTTATCAAGTATTAGTTTGTATCCATTTAAACATATGTTAAATCATCAGGTTCATATGTAGTTGCCAGGCATATACTCAAGGAGACTATGGAAGAGAACATCCTAGCTTGCCAAAAACCCAGAGCATTTTCTGTTCAAGTAACCCAATCTGAGTCACACAGCAGGCAGGTGAATGCTGTGGGGATCAGACTGTGGACCCATGCTTTAAATCCATTGCAATATTTGCAGGGCTTCAAACTCTCCTCAACACTTGTAGGGAACTTAAGTAGCCTTAAGAAATGTAATAAGTAGTCATAATGCATTTGCTCTGAAGGTGCTTGTATAACGATCTTTTAATAGCTCTGTCTGAATGCTTAAAGCATATACTTTTACTCAATATATTTCAGCAATAATGTTCAGAGAAAATAATTTACTTAATTACACATTACATTTTATTAGAATGTATATCATAAGCAAGTAATCATAGGTAGGTACTAGGCTATCTGCCCGAGGGCATTTATAAGCCTAGCCAGAGTGTGTCAGCTTTCGCTACCCCATTGATTAATTAACTGATCCTCTGTCAAGCAAAGCCAATGAAGTGATCCCAGGGGTGTATTTTCTGTTACCCATCCACTTGTCAAGGTTTCTCTTGAAGCGTGTTAGTGAGTGGCTCTGCCTAATGTAGTCTGGAATTTTGTTCCAAACATGGGGAGTCTCTGACAGGAATCTATCCCTCTAGCATGTTCTATTTATTGTTGTGGTGAGGCTTAGCTCACCAGAGCACTTGCCTCGCAGTGACTTGGATTTCTTTAGGTGGAGCATGTCCATCAATTCTGAGTTGGACATGGCTTTGTAAGTCAGGCAGAGATCACCTTTGAGTAAGCGATTTGCCACAGAGTACAGCCAGAGTTTTCTCAGTCGGGCTGCATAGAACATATGTTTGAGGCCAGTAATCATCTTGGTGAGGTACTTTTGGGGTCTCTCCAGCTCTTGGAAGTGTCTTGTGAGGTACATCCCTAATGGGGCATTGTACTCTATGATGGGACTGATGAGTGATGCGTAGAGGGGCATTGTAACCTCTTTACTTCTAGATGCAAACCCTTTAGTATTAGATGGGCCACATAGAAGGATTTCCTAACTACTTTGGCAATATGATTGCCAAAGGAGAGATTACTATCTACCTGGGTCACCAGATCTCTTATTACCTCTTCTGTATTAAAGGGGCTGCCACCTATGTGGTAATTCGTGGGTGTTTTCTTTTTCCCAAATGGGATGACTATGCATGTTTTGGCATTTAGCTTGAGGCCATGACTTTGACACCAGGTGTCCGTCTCAGTAAGGCCCTTTTGGAGGGTGACCATGTCAGCCGGAGAGTCAATTATGGCTCCCAGTTTGCAGTCATCAGTGAAATTGGTTAGCCATAGTCCTCCTGTGTTTGCCTGTACTTCTGAGAAGTATATGCCAAACAGTAGGGGTCCCAGGACTGAGTCTTGCAGAACACCACTTGTGACTGGTTTAGAGTCGGACCTGGAGCCCACTATTCTTACCGTGTGAGTTCTGTCTGTAAGTCAGTTGGCAACCCACCTCGTGATGTAGGGGTTTATGTTCAGGCTAGTGAGTTTTTCTGTAATACCCAGGTGGGAAATGGTGTCAAAAGCCTTGGTGAGGTCAAGGTAGTCTGTGTGAATAACCTTTCCCTCATCTATGGCCTTGGTGACTGTCTCGAAGAAGTCAACCAGGTTTAGTAGGCATGATCTGCCCTTAATAAAGCCAAACTGGGTCAGGTCAAGTATTTGGAGGTTCCCAATGTCTTTGTTAATGAGTTCAATAATGATGCGCTCCATAGCCTTGCAGACCAGGCTAGTCAGGCTTATGGGGCGATAGTTACCAAGGTCAGTTGTGGCCCCTCCTTTGTTGCATGGAATAACCATTGCTGTATGCCATTCTATGGGCATGTAGCCTGTGGAGAGGCTGAGGGTGAACAGCGTGTTTAGATGGGGGGCTAGTTCGTTCTGTAGTTCGTGCAAGACGCAGCCTGGGACACCATCTGGCCCCATTGACACGGTGTTTTTGGCTTTTGAAAGGGCTATTTTCACCTGTGCGTCTGTGATTTCCGGGACACTACACTTTTCTGGTATTGTTGTGGGCCCTTTTTGAGGTGAGAGGGGGGTGACGTTTGCACTGAATCTATCTGCCAGGATGTTGATGTTGGCAATATCAGTAGGTTCAGTATATTTTGTGCTATTTTGCACTAGTTCAGTGCATATCTGCAAGTTGCCACTTAGATTCTTAACATAGATAAAGAAGGCTTTGTGGTTATCTTTTGAACCCTTGGCTATTTCTCTTTCGAAGTTAGCCTTGGATGATTTTATGAGAGACCATAGTTTCTTACTGATACTAATCAGGGATGTCTTTCTTTCCTGGAATTTGCTTTTTTTCTGAACTAGTTTCCTCCTTCTATTGTATAGCCTGTTTATGGCAGGGGTCCACCAGACTGGTTTCCTTCTCTTAGAGGAGTGAGCGTTGGTTTTGCCAGTGATGGCACAATCCATGCATTCTTGTAGGTGCTCATAGAGTGCATTTGTAAAGGTTTCTGCATCTTGGGCAGCGTTATCCTTTAGCGTGGGGGCTGTGAAACTTACCGCCTCTGTCTTAAGTAAGGTGAAGTTTGCTTTAGAAAAGTTTTTTACTGTGGTTTCCTTAGTTGGGGGTGGTGGTAGGGTGTGGACATCCAAAGTGATTAGTTTATGATGTGATCTAACCAGTGACGGGTTGACCTCCTGTGTGGAACACCTGTCGCCCATGTTTGTGATGACTAGGTCCAGTATGTTTTCACCTCTGGTAGGGGAGTTTTCCAGCTGATCCAGGGCATTTGAGTTGATGAATTCCAGGAACCACTGGGCCTGGGAGTTTGTACTCGAGTAGTTTTCCCAGTTAATGGTAGGGTAATTGAAATTGCCCAATATCAGGGTGGTCGGTAGGACCTTGACTGCGCTACTAACCTGGAGGTGTATGTATCCTTGATAAATATGGATTCACCCCCTCCTTTTGTGTTTCGGTTCATGTTCTGTGGCCGAAACATGTGGTATGAGTTGTAGCCTGGTGGTGCTGGGGTGCTCTCTGGAGCCTTGAACCAGGTTTCAGTTACTGCACAAATGTCGACGTTCTCCATACTGAGGAGTGCTTTGAGCATGTGCATTTTGAGATTTAAACTCCTGGCATTGAGTAGCATAACCCTCAGTTTTTGTTAATTGTGCTGTTTACGGAGGTGGGTTTGACTTTTGAGCCTTGCCTATAAAAGGCACTATGGGGGCAGCATGAGCCTTGGCCAGTATTCAAAAGCCTAGGAATGACAGGTGTAAGCCATCTCTTGTGAAGCAACGCGGCTTGTCGAGCATGTCGTTACAGGCTGACACACACTGGATCCCCTTTGAATGACACCAGAAGCTTAGCCTATTGTTGAAATTTGATCACATTTTTCTTTATACAGAGGTATCATTCTTGGTGAGGGCAGGATGCTAATCAGGGTCATACCAGCCTGGGCTACGTGATCAGAGAGCTCCTCCATGTCTCTTTTCATGTAATCCAGGGAGGTACATCTCAGGTAATTCACACCAACATGAACAATGACAGAGTCATATTTGTACTTGGTCTGGAGTGACCTGAGTGCTTGTGTTATGTGGCGGATTCTGGGTCCCGACAGGCAGCTAACCATAATCTTCTGCTTGGCCAGCCTAGTGAGTGGGACGTCAGTGTGCCTGACTAAAGAGTCACCTATTATTAGTGTGTTAGGTATGTTATTTCGGCTGTGATTGTGCCGCACACTGATTTTGTGTTTTATATGTTGTCTGGTTTGTGATGGGAGGTGCAGGTTGTTTGGGTGTCTGCTTTGGAGGTCTCTGATGCTTTTGCAGGTTTTTATTTAGAGCCTCAGAGTATGATTTTGTGTATTTATCTGTATTTTTTGCCAGTGCTGGTTTAATAGGTCTATGTGTGGCTGGTGGTGTGGTGCAAGTGTTAACCTTCTCCTCTTGACTGTCTGTTCCACTCTTGGGTGGAGACAGCTTAGCCTCCAGTTTGGCTGTATAATTGCATCTCTCACATATATTAGTGTTTTGTGGTAGGAGTAGAGGGTTGTCTGTGTACATGAGTCAGTTGTAACATTGCCTCAGGATACTCAGATTCACCAGCTGGACTGGAGAGTACACCTGAAATTGCCCTTTGGTCATGCCTGAATAGTAGGGTGAGCTGCTTAGTCGCTTGGTTGGTGATGGGTGAATAAAGAGCCTTGCCCTGCTGGGCAATTAAGTGTCAGGGTATATTAGGGCTTGCTATTAGGTATGAGCAAGTGCTGGGCTGTAGGATGCTTTTTGAGTGCTTAGGTTGAGAGTTAGACTATTTTCAAGGGAAAACCTGAAGAGGAGACTTAGTGGAGCCGTGAAAAATTTAACCCTTGCTAACCAGCACTGCCCAGCGTGTAAAACCCTGTAAATGTGTTTTTTATAGCAGGGAAATGAAAGAGATAGAAATTAGCCCAAAATGGCCAATAAACTACTAACTTATGGGCTGGAACCACTCCTCCAGGGACAGATAGGCTACTCAAAGCTTCCCTCATTCACAGGTGAACAGAGAAAATTCCTTCTATCCAAATAAGGTATGGGCAACTCATAAACTTGTAACACAGCCCTGAATTCAGCACTAGCCTGAAAACTGGACTTTACTGGCTTAGAAAGGCGGGAAACAAGGAATTTTTTATTTTCATTTTTATTTTTTGAAAAGATAAGGCAAAACAGTAAAAAATACACTTGAAACAGCTTTAAACTACTACAAACGATCAGAAAAGGCTATCGCACTTTAGTGTGTAGCCTACAACAGTTAAACAAATTATTAGAACAAAAACAACCTTTTCGAAGTGCAGGCAGTCAAATAAGTACAATATGTGAAAAAAAACAAGCTTTTAAATTACAAATGCTGGAAATCGGCGTTTAGGCAGAAAACAGTTAAGTACAACAAAAAAGTACAGAAAACTGATACTTAAATCACTCCAAAGTCTCTCTTCTAAGCTAGAAGGCTTGTATCAGTTTAAGGCTTTCTAGTGCTTCCCACTAGGTTAGTTACAGGAAAGATGGGAAACAAGCGCAGATGTGGTCTTTTAAACCAGAAAGTTGAAAGAGATGGACAAACTGGCCAAATGGTCAATAAACTAAAATTTCTGGGCCAAAAAAACACTCCTCTTGTGGTAGACAGGCTACCTAGTGCTTACCGCTCCCACTGATAAGCTAGAAGGCTGTACTCTAACACAAGGGCTTGGGGGGCTCAGAAGCTTACATACAGTCCTGGATACAGCAACTCTGTAACCGGACTAGGCTAGTTATAGGAAAGGCAGGAAACAGGCGCAAGTGCTGCTTTCAAACCAGAACGTTGAAAGAGATGGAAAAAAAACTGCTCATACAGCCAGTAGCTACAATTTCTGGGCCAGGAACCACTCCTCTTGTGGTAGATAGGCTACCTAATGCTTACCACACCCAATGATAAGCTAGAAGGCTTCCCTCCAACACAGAAAGGCTTGGAGGCTCAGAAGCTTACAAAGAGTCCTGGATAGAGCGAATCTGTACCTGGACTAGACTAGTAACAGGACAGGCAGGAAACAAGCACAAACATAGGATTTTAAATCAGAAGGTTCAAAGAGATGGAAAAGCTTCCCAAACCGCCAATAAACTATAATTTCTGCGCCAAAAACCACTCATCCTGTAGTAGATAGTTTGCCTAGTGTGTACCACTCCCACTGATAAGCTAGAAGGCTTCTCTCCAGCACAGAAGGACTTGGGGGGCTCAGAAGCTTACCAACAGTCCTGAATACAGCAAATCTGTACCTGGACTACACTAGTTACAGGAAAGGCGGGGACCAAATGCAAACGTGGGCTTTTAAACCAGAAAGGAGAAAGAGATTGAAAAACTGCCAATGAACTACAATTTCTGGGCCAAAACCCACTCTTCCCATGGTAGTTGGGTTACCTAGTGCTTATCACTCCCACTGATAAGCTAGAAAGCTTCCCTCCAACACAGAAAGGCTTGGGGGGGGGGGTTCAGAAGCTTGCCAACAGTCCTGGATACAGCAAGTTTGTATCTGGACTAGACTAGTTACAGGAAAGGCAAGAAAGAAGCTTATAATTTTTTTTTTTCATGAACTAAAAAAACGTAAGGTCGCTGCCTTTGGAAACAGGAGAAATCTGATATCATACCGCCTAGGATGCCAGTTAAAACAAACAGGTCAATTTTGTCAACACATTTAAAATGCAAATAAGGCATTGCTGTCTTTCAGAAAAGATCCTGACAAGTGAGAACCATACATGCCTTTGTAAAACCAGGTTAAAATAAAAAAAATAACTTTGGGAAAGAGGGAGAGAAAGGGAATAATTATGCCAAGATATACTGCCACATGTGAGTCAACATTTGGAAAGAAATTGTACTGTATCTACTGGCATAGCTTTATGCCACATCACAGTATGCTCGCTCTTTCAGCAAAGGACTTATCTCCACAACTACATGAGTAATTCTAGACATTTTGAGATGATAAATGAACATTCATGTAAATTAAAGTAGGTAAACTGTAGCCTCTGTGTGCTCTCCTGAATACTAAACAGGAAGTTCATCCTATTGTGCAATGAAAAATGACTCCATGTGCAATGTAAAGTGACTCCATGTGCAATGAAAAGTGACTCCATGACAATTTTTATTTTTAATCTCAAGCCGTTAAAATATTCCAAATGATTTTTGTCAGGGAGATCTTGCTTAGTCTGTAAAAGATTTATATTGCCAGAAAGCTGCCAAAATCATGATATTGCATATTGATTATCTGATCTGCATATCAAATACACAAATCACTTAAAGGAGCACTATGGTGGTAGTAGGGTATTTTGAAAGAAAAGACTTTGCTGCAAAATAGTATCTCTCTACATGACAGAAAATGGTAAAAAATTGTAAATGTTCTAAATGTTAACATAGGTGTGGAATAAACTTCATGTATGTACGTAAAATATGTTAAAATGTGAAAGAAGACTTAAGAGCAAAACTTACAATTCAATATGTGATACATATATTTTTTGTCCTAAAGAATAGAGGACACTGCTTGAAAAGCTGTATTATATGTAAGCTGACTGCTTAAAGAAATAGTGTTTATTCATAAGACCTATATTTTAAATCCTTGCTGAAATGGATAATATCCCACTGAAGTCCAGAAGGATTTACCGGAGGATTCATTAATTATCAAGTTAAGAACCATGATAAAAAGACTTGTTTCTGTAATGCATTATATATATATAATACCGACTTACTCGAATAAGTATTTACATTAATCCAGTAGCCACCCTTTGCATGTTAAAAATGGGGAGGTAAAAGGTCAAATGGTGAGGGCAGCATGCATGTTATCTGAGTATGATGATGTCTTGGAAGAATGTACCCATATTTCCAACATGTTTTTGAATTGAGGGTACCCTTCATGGTTTATAACCAAGATATGGAATGAAGTCATCATGAAACGTAGGCATAGAATATATGTTCCTCTGTTGTCTGACCCCGTTGAGTAGAGTAGGCAGGGTGTAAGGTTTATGGATAATAAAGATTCCCTGGTTGTGGATGGTGAGGCTAGAGATGAAGTAAATATTGCTCCATTGAATAGGTTCATTGGAAATTATATTGTTTGTCCATTTGTTACAACATATCATTGTAATAGTTATATAATTTCTGACATTTCTCACATTTTATGTAAAAATTGGAATATTATAATGGGAGATAAGGACATTGTAGCCAGGCTGGGAGTACACCCTAATATTGTTTATAGAAGAAGCCCTAATATCAAAAATATATTGGAAAGACAGGATCCTGTTGGAAATTATGGTAAGATGACACCCTCTGTGATGTGCCATCAGTGTTGTTGTGTATTTTCTGGGTCTTGTATTAAAGTTAGGGATATAAAAACATATATAAGGGACAGGTTTAGTTGTTATTCCCAAGCAGTTGTTTATATTGCTATCTGCCTACAGTGTCCAGCATTCTATATTGGGAAGACACAGCGAATACTAGCTCAAAGAATTTATCAGCATTATTATGAGATTTCACAGAAGAAAGAAACTAATGCATTATATAGGTATTTGAAAATGTACCCTGAACATACATTCAAATTTGCAGTTATACATCAAGTTAAGAAGGACCCCCGTGGTGGGCCATGAACATTATATTTAGAACAGAAGGAAACCTGGTGTAAATATTTTAAATGCTAGTTTTCCACCTTGTCTTGATATGATTTCAATTTCTAGTCTTTTAAAATTGAAAGTATTTAATAGGTAGTTTTAGTTGTTGTATATTTATATTTATTGTATATATATTTTTTCATATATATATATTAAATGTATTTAATATGTTTAGTAATTTAAGTGATTTAAATGTATTATATGCATAGGTAACTACAGGGTTAACTAGGTGAAAGCTTATGCTGTGTTTTTATTGGCTGCTGGATTTTGAAGAAAGGCAATGTGATATAAAAAGGGTAAATTTTTAATTTATGTTGTCTGATGAAGTTTGGAGATTACGCCAAATGAAAGCACTTACAATAAACTGTCTCCATTAATATTCCTGTGCACTTTGTCTTCTGCCTTTTTACTGCCATGCTTTTGTGGTTTTATTAAGTTTCCCTGTCTGAAATTTCCTGGTAGTTTGGTAAAAATCTGTATGAGTAAAGGGAAGACTTATTAATATATTGTCAGGACCCATCAATGTGTATTTTTAGCTTATGATAGCACTTTTAAGACTTGGTCTTGTGTGGTAGCTGGAGGCTAGCCAGTTTCAAATTAATTATTATGACATATTCATGATGATAAAACCTTCTTGAAATGCCCTTTTAGATATCTTTAAATGTTCCTTACCTTTTAGGAGTAAATGGTGGTTACCCATGAAGAACACGTACAAGAGAAGCCGAAGTAGGACTGCACTACTCCTCTACACATTATTTTACATTTTCTCCTTCTTAACAAAATTGGAGAACATCCAGTAAAAGTTCTGAAGAAGTATTAATCTAGCTCTCCTTGTCTATAAAGGAATTTTTGTTACTTTTAGCATTAACAAAATAATTGCTATATCTATACAACAAAGTTAACCTATTTCGCTGTACAACTCTTGTATTTTAAAGATGATTAGATGACACTGTGGATATAAAGATCCTCTCCACTACAGAACTGTTGAGATATGGTAGTTGAAATATGTTACTGTGTACCGAAGACCTCCATATATACAAATAATGCACTTGAAGGTAAAATATCTAAATACTTAAATATAAATGCTCCATTTCTTTGTTTGAAATGTTAGCTATAGGTGTAACTATGTGTAGCTAAGTCTAAGTAGAGCTTACCCTCATTCTGAGGCTGTCTCTTGACCATTAATTCATTAATTAATAATGTAAGTTACAGTCTTTCCCTGTGAAATAGCAAATGATAGCCCTGTGGCATTTTGTTTTGTCAGAATACTTATTTAAACTTTTACTTAAAAGAAAGCTGTATAGGATGAACTAATAATTCAGTTTCGTACAAAGAACTTAACAAGTACAGCTTTTATCCTATTCAGAGCACTGTTGGCACTCAGCAAGCATAAGGCAGAGTACAATCACACACACACACACACACACACACACACACACACACACACACACACACACACACACACACACACTCAGGATGATATCACATGACATTTGGATGTGAGTGCAAACCTGAGAACTTGCAGAAAACACAGAGAACATTCATAATGTGTAGAGAAGGTACATCAGTCAGGAAACCATGAACATGGAGGAAATATTGTTAAGCTGTACACTACTCTGGTATCCCAAATTATTTTTTATTCCCTGAATACTGAATATTTAAGTGATTCGGTAAAGTTAGTAATTTACTGAAGTTTTCCACGGTACTTCATATTATGTATATTATTTTGAAAATTTTAAATCATAGTATGCCTCAACAGTGGATAAGGGATATAGCCTTCCCTATAGTCTAGGCAATCGGAGTTAAATCAGCAGCTCAGATACCTGACTGCAAGGTAGCAGTAATGGGTTTCCCTATCCTAGAAGAGAAAGCATGCAAGGCAGAGATCATCCTGAGTTTGCTGGAGTCCTAAGCTCATAGTGAGACAGATTGCTAGGCTTGCTGTGTAGATAAGCAAGAATGTGGGTCACTCTAACAACCAAGGGAGAGCACACCCTTAGTCCACCCATCGTTATCCTCCCAGAATTGTATATATCAGTATGTGTGGAGGGTGATGGAGTTGGTCATAATTTATTCTCCACCTCATGTGTTATGGGTCATTGTGGAATGGCCTACAACCTCAGTGGGCTTCCTCTCCTACTCAGGTATTATGAGAGAGTGCTGTAAGGTAGATACCCTGAGGTGGTGGGGCCCACTTGGATCACATAGGGGCATAGTAGGAGCAATATAGGGATTCAGAACTGTACAGGCAGCAGTAGCTGGGAGGACAGCGTAGATGTATTGTGAAGCTTGGTGGGTATAACAGTATCAGTCATGGAATCAAATGCCAAATGTTTAAAACAAAATGCTAAGTAGCACGGGTACAAACTGAATAATGTGGTATAAAAATGTGTCACTGAACGAGAAGAAAAAACTGTACCCTTTAGATAAAAAAATAATCTTTTAAACAGCTATGGAAATGTCTAAATTGTGAAGTTGTTGACAACAACATTATTGATTGCCAGCTCAGAATATTATTCAGAATTACATCCCACATGTGTTCTGTGATACAGCTTTAGAGGAAAAGTGCACATACAGCAGAAAACTGTAGCTGCTGTTTGGTGTTTCAGATTAAATTTTCTGTTATCAGTGTTACCATTCCATCATTTAAGAATCTGTATCTAAAGTAATTTTATCATGGCTACACGTTTAAAAAATTTTGATTTGATAAACTTACTCAGCTTATTTTTCTGGGCTATGTGAGCTCTTCAGGTTCAGTAATTATGATCAAAGCTATTCCATCTGCATGTAGAAACTAACAGAATAAAACCCAACATTAGAAAAGGCAACTTTGTTGGCTTACAACTGTAGGTCTCTATGCTAACTTCCTAATTCTTGTTTTGTTCCCATTTTAATCCAGAAGGAAAAGCAGAAAAAAACTTCCATTCCTCCCTGACTTATTGGTGTCTATTGTAAGACTGAATCATAAAAATAAGTTAAGTTTTGACTTATTGTCTTACATTACATGGTAACTTAACATGACAGTGGTTATATAAATGAGCCAGATATCTGTACCCTATAATGCAAGGGGTGAGAGAGAGTCTGCGGTTTTAGCACAGTGGCAAAATCAACATGACCTAAACCTATGACATTCAGGTTGTGATTATGTGAGGTACTGCCACCTATGCCAGGTGCAGTAGGGCAATGGACGTGTAACATATGCCAGCATAGCAAGGTGGAGATTTGTAAAGAATGATTTATTTGTATATCAAAGTGATTTTTACAGGTGCTTGTTTTGAAAATGTATTTGTAAAGCTGCTTGTGTTAAGAATGTACCAACAGTGGGTTTTGCTGGACAGGAAAGAAATACACCTGTATGCCAGACTGTATTATAACTGTTGAAATGAATATATTATAACAGGGGGTACAGGAAGAGAAGAGTTTAATCTTAGTCCAGGTAACTTTGAAAAATAGTCTGAAATTAAATTACCTGGTTTAGGGCATAAAGATTGTATCTTACAGTTCTGATTGCAGGCAGAGATAAAACGTCTTTGAAAACCAGGACTAGGAATCCTACTGTATTGTCCTTATGGGTGAATTAATTGCTGCCCTGGAAGGGTGAAAGTTTTTGAAACGGATGCTGTAACACATCATAGCAAAGCTCTGTATGTATGTATTATGACACATATGTGCTAGATTCTGGTTCTGGTTCTAGTAAAGGGGGTAGTGTGGGAACCAGACGTCAGATGACCAGATGTGTGTGATGTTATTCTGTAAGCCAGCACTGAGATGATATTTTAATACTAGATGAGGCAGAAGTCTCAGGGCAGTCTACTTTTGACACCTGACAAAGAAGAACCACTCATATACATCATCTTGCCTTGCTCTAGTAAGTGAACTAGGGGACAGTAATTATTTTGATCAGTCAGGAAAATATAGTGAGATTAGTTAAGTACTGTTTTTCTGTATCTGTGTGAATCTTTTCATTGGTGTTATTTTTTTTAATATTTTCTGTGACTGAACCTCTGTGTTTATTGTAAGTAGATATTTAGTATTTTCATGTTTTTTTCTGCTGGACAGGAAAGTACACCTGTATGTCAGACTGTATTGTAACTGTTGAAATGAATATATTGTAACAGAGGGTACAGGAAGAGAAGAGGTTAATCTTAGTCCAGCTAACTTTGAAAAATAGTCTGAAATTAAATTACCTGGTTTAGGGCATAAAGACTGTAGCTTACAGTTCTGATTACAGCTAGAGACAAAATGTCTGTGAAAACCAGGACTGGGAATCCTACTGTATTGTCCTTAGTGGTAAATGAATTGCTAGCCTGGAAGGGTGAAAGGTTTTGAAACGGATGCTGTAACACATCTTAGCAAAGCTCTATATGTGTGTATTATGACACATATGTGCTAGATTCTTGTTCAGGTTTTAGTAAAGGGGGTAGTGTGGGAACCAGAAGTCAGATGACCAGATGTGCGTGATGTTATTCTGTAAGCCAGCACTGAGATGATATTTTAATACTAGATGAGATACACGTCTCAGGGCAGTCTGTTTTTGACACCTGACAAAGAAGGACCACTCATCTACATCATCTTGCCTTGTTCTACTAAGTGAACTAGGGGACAGTAATTATTTTGATCAGTCAGGAAAATATAGTGAGATTAGTTAAGTATTGTTTTTCCTGTATCTGTGTGAATCTTTCCATTGGTGTTATTTTTAATATTTCCTGTGTCTGAAACTCTGGTATTTATTGTAAGTAGATATTTAGTATTTTGTTTTTATTATTTATTATTAAATATATTTAAACATTTCATTGTGACTGGTCTTTTAGAGAATATTTTAATCTTTGAGAGTACTTATATTTATTTGGTGACACTGTGGCCACTTCTGAAAGCCTTGCTGCATTGGCGAAACACTACCATTTATTTTAGTTTTAATTTTACTCAGTATAATTGGGTACCCTTGTAAGAGCTTAGAGTAGCTGGCTTTAGAGTGTTCTTGTGGCAATATCTACCTTATAGTCTGGGCGGGTGGGGGATAGCTGGTAAATCTGTGCCAACCTTCCCAGGTGTGTATGAAAATCAAATCTCAAAGAGTGTGTGTGTGTGTGTGTGTGTGTGTGTGTGTGTGTTAGCTACTTGGAGCAGGAACACAGAGCACTGGTTTCACAGCGAGGGCAGTGGAAGACTTGGTTTGCAGCACTTGGCTGAGGACTCAGCTCTATAGCTGTGTCAGTGTGGAGTCTTATTTGGGGCCTGGTGAGAGACAGAGAAACCCAGCCCCAGGATGGGAGTGTGTTCCCTGTGTGCTCTTATGGGGGATTGTGCTTGGTGCAGAGAGTTGCGTCTGGAAATACTGTGTGTATCTATTTTTGTTCAAGGTGTCCCTCACCAATGTCAGTGGTGAGGATTGAGACTCTTTGATTACTGGCTCAGAGGAGGGATGTCAGGCAGGTCCAGGGATGTAATAATTCCACTGTACTCAGCTTTCATTAGTACAGTCATTGAAGATAATGCCTCATTTGGTGTGCATTTGTCCAAACACTTGTCACAGCACAAGTGACCACAGTGTTTATTCACTCATTTGGTATCTGTCCAAACACTTGCCACAGCTCAAGTGACCACAGTGTTTATTCACTTACTAAAATCAAGGGCTTAAATCACAAGAACTACAGTGACAGTCTCAGAGCATTGCCACTCTTTGTTTCATACAGGCCACTAAGATTTGCCCATTGTCTTGTGTATAGACCCTCAACAGACCCTATCCTGTCAGACATTTTACACATTCACAAGTTCAGTGGTAGCATGTACATCTGTTTATGGGAATCTCAATATCTTTTGCAACATAAATATGTAGAAAGGGTAAACATCAAATAGAACACCTCTCCTGTGGAACCTTCTTCCACACCATGTAAAGCAGAAGCATTCTTCTTACTTATTCAAGTATAATTGTACAAATGCATGGGAAGTCAGAAATTCACCCCTAATTTATCACCTTTGTCTCTCATGGATATGGCAAACAAGTAAATATCCCAACATATCATTATTCTGCCTGTGTCAGGCCTATTCATATACAAAATATAAGGGCTGAAAATCAACCATGGGAATGTAAGGCCAGGCTTGTTAAGATAGATCAATAGCCTAGTAAGCAGCTATGAACCTGTATGGACATATCCTAATCTGAACTTGGCATAGTAATATGGAACATGAAAGAAAGTTTCACTTCAGTGTTTCTAGGTTATACTCAACTGCTGCTCCAGCTGGTTCAGTAGAAATATAAGGCTTCCAGTACAGTGCCCTGAGTCTTCTGGTCCATAAAAACTGATGACAAATGCAATTGCCTGGAAAAGCAGTGAAGTAAAAGATTCTAAAAATCACATGACAGTACTGAGTACAGCAACTTCCAATGAGGAACATCCCTTGAATCAGAGCCCCCACATCTCTAAGTTCCAAATATATTACCTTCAAGGTAACATAAATCCTGAGAAAAAGGACATTTTAAAAATTAGAAACCCACCCCTTCCCTTTTTCACCCAAGTCCATAGAATTAGAGAAATCAGAAAACATTCAATAAAATAAGGTTTCGACATGTTCAGATTGTCAGTATCAGCAGGTGGTAATGCACTATGTACACTAATATCAAAGTAGACCTTTTAAAAAATAAAATTTAAGAGAAAATTATAACTTTTACTATTATTAATTTATTAATTATTGCAGTTCTAGTTAGGGTCATTTTATAAGTATTTTCACAACTCCACTGAAAATTATTTTTCAGCTCAATAATTGTTGATCTTCAAAAATTGCTGGTACTGAACTACAAAATATTCATATCTCCACTTTTTTATAAAACCATACTGATTACAGTTCTTTTAAAATCCACTCCTCAGCCATTCAATATTTGCATCTATTTAAACAGAAATAGCACAATTATTTTCTTTACAACAACGTTCTGATCTCTATTCACTTATAAGTGTTAGAATCATTAATATATGTTTAAGACAATCCCAAATGTTTCCTTATTTTTAACATTGTATCAGGTAATATGACTTACTGTATATCATTTATTTGAAATAAATTAGATGTTAGAATCGTCTTTCCAAGCTTTTTGGTTAATTGCTTGTGTCACTAAATTTCCAGACTGTTTTAAAAAAACTATTTTGGTAAGATCATTATCTTTATTATGTGTATCCTACAAGGGAAGGGTAAAGAAATGGTTTCTTTCATTGAGCATTGATTTGTTTTAAATTATCTTGTAGGGCTTTTACATTTGTCTACAAATCTTTTCCTGTTTAGTGACAAGTGTAGTCTTGGGTATTACGTTTTGTTTTATGTGTTATTCTATCCTTTGAATAAGTGAATACATGTTCACTGCAATTGATGCAGTGCACTGAACTTTTTGAAAATTCCTTGATTGTCTTTGGGATTAGCTTTAGAGATATTGATAAACATTTTTGTCTCTGATACTGGGATACTTAACTTAATGTAAATTTATGTATTTATTGAGTTATTTACCGATTGCTCCAATGAAATGACTACAAGTATGAATAACGTGTGAAAGTGGGCAGCCCTTCATGTACTTTTTGTATACTGACTAGTATCAGTGTTGGATTTTAGTACATGATCTGGCATTTCCTTATATAGAAATGTGGGAACACTATTTTTGTCATGAATGCCAGTAAATATTTCTATTTTACTAAATGAGTGATTTCTAATAATCTTTCAGTAGTGGTGTTCTGCCCCCCAATCTCACTTTTGTGTATATCTTTGTATGTTGAACAAAAGTCTGATTAAATATTCTACTGCTTTTATTCCCTTCCTTTTATGAAGCTTTGGTGGTTGAAGAGGATATGCTTAGGAGAGATTTTCTCTAGCGTCTTTACTAATATTATAGTTAAAATTTTCAGGTCTAGTTGCAGTTGGGAAATAGTCCTATAATGTTCACTTTTTGTCATTCCTCCCTGGGTTTCAGAGCACAATTCTGGCCAGGGCATTTTTTTGTGGGAATGATCCCCTAAATACTGACACTGTGTAAAATTGATGTAGCTTTCCAGAATTAATGGAGTTAGGAACTTATAAAAGTCTGTGGTTAATCCAGTCATGATGCTTTCATGCCATTAATCCCTTTATAGTTTGGATGATTTTTGTTTTGTCCACAGAAACTACTATTCTTTTACTTTCCTGTGATATTTTGGGAAGGTTATTTGCACCAACAACTCCTTGCATTGCATATCATCTATGTTAGCCATTTTTGTGCCTGCCTTCTCATAGTCTTGTATCAAAATTGTTAGATTTGAAACCACCTTTTCCTGGTCATCTTTGAAAGTGACAATGGCAAGCTGTTGTGCCTTTTGCTGGCACTGTCTTGCTAACTTTTTTGGATATGTTATTCCTTTGGCCCAAAAGAAAAGTTTGTTTGTCCTAACTTTCTTGTCTTATTGTTCATATGCATCATCCTATATTTTTTACATTAATTAAACTTTATAAATGTTTTACCTTTACAGTTGCCCTTCTGATATATTCCCTCCATATCATTAATGTTCCAGTCAAGTGACTGCACATTGTCTGTTTATGCAACTTTCCATGCCCACATTACTTACTGAGTGAATTCCTCCATTGATCCTTAAATCCTAGCCAAATACTAATTAATCATATATGTTTTGTCTTTTAATTTCTCAAAATTCTATAATTCATGTTTTGTATCTGTCTGCTCATTCCCTGTGTTTTAATCACAGCAGGTCAAACTTCCTGAAGTTTGTAGGTTTTATTTTCTGAGTGTTAATGATTCACATTACAAACATTGATTAGACAATGGAGTTGGAACTATTTCAACACGGGTGGAAATAGTTGGAACTATTTCAACCGTTTACTTTTGAGTTTAGGGAGTTATTTGTCAGCCATCTGTCCCATCCACTGATTATCCTGTTTGGCTGCTAATATGCATAACCCTGGGTTGTGGGATTTACTGTCTGCTGCAAATGTTTAAAACAAAATTAGTTCATGGTTTCAAAGTATCCTTTTATTATAGATTCTACTCTGCCCTGGAGGTGTTTTGCCCATGCAGGGATCTAGTGCAACATTTAAATCCCTTCCTTTTAACATATGTTCCCCCTGGATTATTATTTGAGATTGATCCAGTCCTTGGTGTAATCTGCACTGGGATATTAATAGTTAGCTAGCCGTTCCACCTTGTAATCTCTAAAATTTGGAGATCATCATCCCCATCTTTGTCTTTATCGTCTTTCAGTAGTACTCATTTATGTGATTTGTTCACAGATGTTGTTACACAGCTTTTGACCAAGGCTTTACAGCTAAGCATCCCTGACCCTTTGTACTGTTTTTTTAATCTAGGCTTTATCTTATCCTATCCTTTGGCTTCTGACAATAATGCTGTTTTCATCCCTTTATTACTCAAATGTTATAGTTGCTTTGTGCCATAAAGACATACATTTAACATTTTATTGTATAAGCATTAATGTTCCCTTTTTTATCATCCTGACAAGTATAACCTTCCTTTCTAAACTTAGATATAGCTGGAAAATTAATTATAGTGGAAAAATATAACAGTAAGTTGAGCCTGGCAGCTCTGAGACACCTAACTTTGCCTTAATTTGCCTGTTCTTACTTGTGATCTGATCAGTCTAGTTAGACCCAAACAGTAGAACCAAATATTAACAGAAGTAACTAACCATTGAAACAGTGGATCATCTCCAGGGGTTCCCAGGTCATGTCTTTCTTCACTGGTCCAAGTGAATCTTGTCTTTTGTGATATATCCATTTGTTGCATTTTTTATAATGTTGTGATTTACTAATGTTTAATACTTCACTCTGTCGCCATATCATGTAGTATCAGTGCGTTTTCTCTCCTTGTATTATGTTGTTATGGAATTCATTCAAAAAACTGAAACAGAAAATATATAACCTTTAACCCTTGGGGGGGTGCAGGAAGGCAAGCCTCACTGCATCCCTACACTGTCCTTAAAATTATAAATATATCAACTCTGAGAATGCACAGTCTTGGAGAAAGGCAATTCCTCCAAAGCATCGAACTCCAACAAAAAAATGATTCAGTTTTCTGGACTTTTGAATTTGATATTTGGAGCATTTGACCAAGTGAATGACTTTCATTATTACTACTGGTGTGCATGGTCTGTTCTTTAAATTTCCAGTTCCTCAAATGTCCCCTTTATTTTCAAGTGTCTCCTATTTCTTATACTGTAGTTTATCTATTATAAACATACTTTGATCTCAGTTGTTCTTATTAGTATATGATCTTTTTCATTTTAGTCATTGGTCTGCATTTCTCAATATTTTGATTTATCTCTCATATTGCTGTCCCATAAACGTGTCATCTTAATTGAAACACAATAAAAAGTATTAGCACAATAGATTTAAACATGTTATAAATATCATTGTCAGTTTCCTTTATACATTTCAAGAAAAACATTCTGTGTCTCATTTATATTACATTTGATATATATTTACTATTTTCATGGTTTTGTTTCAGATAGTTTTCTTTTCCAACTTGAATACTTGTGGAAAAAGACAGAATTAATCAGTCTATCTGAACTGGATATAGCATTTATCTAGCAACTGGTTTGGCTTTCTTGCAGCAAGACAAAGGGGGTATAAGGAGGTAAGGACTGGAAAATATTATTTTTGCTTCTTGCATTTCATGCAGGTTAATTCAAGTTGCTCTTTTCTTCATATTCAATATGCAATCCTTGCAAACTGCAAATCTCGTTTAGTATTATGTGCTCCTTTCTGATATGTTTTAAAGTTGTCATTTTGCCCTGCCTGGCATTTGATTACTCTCAGGCGGTTAACCATATTGCTCCTGTAGATCCTGACTTCACAGAAAAATGGTTTAAATGTCCTCCGTGTCCTCTACTCTAAGCTGTGCTCTCATTAATCCCGCCTCTGGTTCTTTAATCCCATTTCAGGAAATCTCTCCTGCTGCTCTGACTCCTGTTTGAGAAGTCTTCAATAGCGACATGTGTTTTCTATCTTTTGCCCACTTGATTAGATTTTGTCTGTCTTATACCTTTTTTTGTGTTTAGCTTGTACTGATGATTTTGTAAGTGAAACATTTAACTGCCTCTTTCTCTTATTGTCTGCATATTCTGAGCTGTCTGCCTTGACCACCCTTATTTAACATTTCTTTTTATGTTGATTCCTTTTTATTTCGGAAACATTTGACACCTGTGGGAATTATGAAAGAAAAAGTTTGAGTTCCTTTCAGAAGTTGCAGGATGTCTTGGCAGCATAATATAACTCTAAATGCAATTTCCCCTGCCCAGCATAGATATAGGGAAAGTGCTTTTCTTTTAGCAAACACAGCACTATTCTAACCTGATACCCTGCAACTTTTAGGTTATTTGCTTGCCCTATGTTTTTTTCTTAAAATGAAACATGTTATTATAGTCTAAATACTTGACAATTAAATGTGAACACTGTATTCTTTTGTGAAATTACCCCATGTGCTCATTTTATATCTGGGGTGGTCTTTCTTCCTATGCATTCAGAGTTCATTTCATGATAAATTCTAAAGACTCTATGCTCACTGTTCTTTCTGGAAGCTCTAGGATACTGACATAATTTTGTGATATATTCTCAAGAGTATCCAGATTTTCTTTTAGCTGTAGTGCATAACATAGCAAACCAGCTATGTTTTAGAGTGAGTTTTGGTAACAGTCATTTGATAATTGACCTAAGTCTAGCTGCTACTGCGAAATTACTTGTTACTACTCCATTTGCTTATATCATGGTTGCAATAGCTGACACTGCTGTCTGAATATCTGTTAAGGTATTTTTGTATTAAAGTAATAAAACTGACTAGAACTATCATTACTGCTTTGACTTTCTTCATCCCTTCTGTCATGGCCACCATCTTGGATTTTCAATTTGTGTGCTTTACTTCTTTCAAAATGCAAAAGTATTAGTTTAAATTTAAATTTACTGTACCTTTTCTGTCTGCTCAATTCCTCAAATATCATTCATAAATTTCTGTCAAATTTTTATCTTAAAGAGATTATTACAATTAAATCCATGATCTGAGAGGTGAGATATAATGCTACTGCTGTTGCCTAGTGCATGTGCATGTGCCGATGTCCGCACTTTATGTATCAGAAAATGCTGTTCAAAGTCAAATGGGTACCAGACCATCCCCACCAAATTACAGTGATTTAGCAGAGATCTAGTCATGGTTGGGACACCAGCATATGAACACAATAGAAGTTGCACCTATGCACACACACCATGGAAGATAACAGTTTATTTAACAACATTGTTTTGGATTATGGGAGGAAATGAAACCACCCACTGGAGACTTAGCAAGAAACTACTCAGCTAAGAAGTGAACCAAAGAACCATGAGCTGACAATGATAACCCCATCATCCATGAACAACTTATTCAATAATTTACTATTTTCCAGTTCAAATTCAATAGTCAGTCACATATCTCCATGGCCCCTTCTGCTCCATCTGACTGTCTAGATCTATTTAAATCCTTCAGAAGCATGTTCCCTAAAACCATTGGCAAATTCTGTAACCAGTCAACAGAAGTTCACTTGGTATGGATAGCCTAGCACAATGGTTTGTTCATTAATGTGGAGACATCATTGGAAAGCCCATTCATTGCATATGCAACCTGTCTTGTCCCCCAATGCCAGAAAGGCTGCTAACATACTGGCAATTTCTTGCATTTTCTTCATCCAGCTGCAATCTTAACCCTGGAGACATCCAAGAAAAAATATAATTCAAACCCAAAGGAAATAAAATGTGACTATATTGAAACATATGCCATTTTGTCTCATTTCCAACAATTTTAGAATTAATTGTTCAGGATGATGGGGGTTATCATTGTTGTCTGCTGTTGGTTGTTTGGTTCAGTTCATAGTTGAGTAGTTTCTGGCTATGTTTCCAGTGGATGATTCTGTTTCCTCCCATAATCCAAAACAATGTTGTAAATGAATTGCAGTATTCCATGGTGTGTGTGTGTGTGTGTGTGTGTGTGTGTGTGTGTGTGTGTGTGTGTGTGTGTGTGTGTAGGTATGTACTAGACTAATGACAGCTAGGGTCTTTTTAAGCCTAATATCAAGCCTTGTTTTTTCCCTATTTTTATCCTACCCTTACAGTTCCTCCTGCCGTATGCAGTCCTGGTAGTATGACTTGGGGGGGGGGGTTGACCCATCTCACCTCACCTCCATGGCAGCTCAGCCAAGCCGCAACTCTATTCCTGTTGGTAGCCATGCCTCCTATATTCAATGATCCCAGCCTGTATCAGAGATCATTGCATGAATGCCTACAGGACCTCCAACCTCTTGATTGAGCATGCCCCATCCCTCCCTGCCTCTCCAGCAGTTGTCTGGGCCATAGTCAGGGCTATATCCCTTTATGCCACTAGAGCAGGAACTATCTGGCATTTAGCAGAATGTCCAGATTTTTGCCTGACATTTTTTGTGTTTCTGATAAAATGTGTGGTTTTCTGGCAAATCATTGAGGGCTGAAGTCATTAACTAATGACAATAACTTGATTTTCAAATTTCATATCCTTCAGAAAATGTATGCTATTTCAAAACCTGTTGTTCTAGCAATGTAGTAAGTCTTTAAGAGTAGTATTTAAAATCTGTCCCTGATTTTGATTCTTTGTCTACTCTATTACCTTTAGTTTTGTCCAGAATTCTTGCACTAAGAGGTTGGGAGGTATGTGTAAACAGAGTATGACTGAATTGCACAGATACAAGTGTGCACTTTTTGGGTACTGCCAAACCATGGCATGTTCTAGATTTTGTATAGACATCATGTGGTATATGCAGCAAAGAGCCATGTATACCTATGCTGCTCTGCTCAGAGTTTGCATAGTATATGCTTCTGTGGATCACCATACTATGCAACTTTCCAGACAGCATAGTCATTTTTGATGCACATGAGCCTAATTTGCATAGTCTGCCAACAGACAGTTGCACCTGCATGTCCATACCTCTCAACTGTATGGATTTTCAAAGAATGTCCAGATTTTTGCTTCATATTTTTGGTCTATGTCTCATACAATTGTGGTTTTCTGGCAAATTATTGAGGACTGAAGTCAGAAAATAATGACAGATATTTGAGTTTCAGACTTTATACCCTTCAGAAAATATATGTTAATGCAAAACCTGTTTTTTATCAACTTTCTAAGTTTGTAAGACCAATATTTAAACATTGTCCATATTTTTGGGCCTTTGACCCCCCCCCATTATGTATGGCTTTGTCCAGATTTCTTGTTCTACGAGGTTGAGATGTATGCATGTGTCTCAGAATTATAAGCACTTCTACAATGTTCATTTTTTTGAATCACTGTACCTCAGTGCATCAGACTTTCATAAATCACTCTGCCGTTGCAGTAGTATGAAATTGTTTGAGTCTTGGCCAGAATTATATTATTCACAGAGAGAAGTGTGGTTAAAGCTAAAGCTATGTATTTAAGTAACATCACATTTAGAAAATTGTGCTCTTCAGAGGAAACTTTAGTGTTCATTGTAAAAATAAAACAAGGCTTGCATCATGTTGAAATAGATATTTATAGCATTTAAAATATCTGTGCAGGTGTAGGTATAATGTAAAATAGTTTTTTTCATTGTGATTCAGAAAAAAATACGAGCATTGTGGACATTGCAAGTATTAATTTTAAGTGTTGCATTTTAAGAAAATTGAGGTGCTGACTCTTAGATCCACTTCTTACAGTTGCTTAAACTGAGGTGCTGACTCTGTCAGATTTGGATAATATTAGATCCACTTCTTACAATTGCTTATAAAGCATTTAAAATCGTGTATCAAAATGACTTGCTATACCCAGTGAAGTTCAAGGCAAATTACTTCAAAAACCTGAAAATCAAAAGAAAGAGTACATTAAATGAAACACAAGTATCTATAGCTGTATATTTACCTGTGTGTGCGTGTGTGTGTGTGTGTGTGTGTGTGTGTGTGTATGTGTATCTCTCTCTCTCTCTCTCTCTATATATATATATATATATATATATATATATATGTATATATCTGTGGGTGTATGCAAATATACATACATCTCTCTCGATATATGGATCTACAGTCTGAATCCACTATCATCGAACACAATTTAATGCAAGCATTTTCACCGAAAAAGTGCTTTCGCTAAAGTATGTTAAAAAAATACATTAAATCTACTTTTACATAGGGGGCAAACCCCCTGCACCCTCCTACTTTAATATTCTCACTCCTAGATTGCACTACAGTGGGAAAAACTGAATTTTCCCTTATCTGCACCGTAGTACAACTGGCACAACAGGCATACTTATGCAAAAATGCTGCTTCGGTGAAAAGCATTTTCGTGTACGTATGCCCGCCCATTCGCGAACTGGTAAAAATTGTGTTCGTGCAAGAGTCCTAGACCCATATATATATATATATATATATATGGGTCTAATGCAAATTATCAAACACTTACTTTATCAAATCCCATTTCATCGACTCCACTTCTTCGCATCTCATATTGAACTCCCAGAACTATGAAAAGAAACCCTGGGAAAGGAACCACTTGGCCACCATGGTGAACTTCACCCTTCCTTCACTGTAGTGCAATCTCGGAGTTGGTATATTTAGTTAGGGGGTGTGGGGGGGGCAGAGTTGATTTTTTTTTGTTTTTCTGTTTGTTGTTTTGTCCTAGTGGTCGAGTGGTTCCTTTCTCTAGGTTTCCTTTTTGTAGTTTCAGGAGTCCAGTATAATGAGATTTGTAGAAGTGGATTTGATAAAATGGGATTTGATAAAGTAAGTGCTCTATAATTTGGTGTAATTCCATATGTGTATATATATATATTTATATATATATATGTGTGTATGTGAGTGTGTGTGTGTGTGTGTGTGTGTGTATATATATATATACATATATATATATATATATATATCTGTATATATATATATATATCTATATATATATGTGTGTGTGTATTCAGAGAGAGATAAAATACAGTTACTGGCACTTATATCAAACAATTTATGGAGAAAAGCTGAAGTCTGTGTTTTTAAGTGAACATTCAAATTATCCAATTGGACATCTGTTTTTTTTCAGTACAGGTAAGTGAGATTGTGTTTGTGTATGTATTTGTTTGTGTGTGTGTGTGTGTGTGTGTGTGTGTGTGTGTGTGTGTGTGTGTGTGTGTGTGTGCATGTGTATGCGTGTGTGTGCTTGCTCACAGTTGTATGTTTTATAGGGGTGCCTATCAGTTCCATGAAAAATCAATTTAGCAAATGTCATTTTCTGTGCCCTTTAATCGAACGTGCCATTTGTCAAACTGCTCATACTGAGATCACGGTACAGTGAGCATTGGAAAATTTGCCGTTTCCCCACTGTAATACAATTTCGCAGTTGGTATATAAAATTATCAGTGGGTGTGGAGGTGTGCAGCGTCCCACATGAGGAGAATTTAATGAATGGCATTTCCGATGAAATGCCATTCACTGAAGTGACATTATGATGCAGTGACACAGACTCATTTTTTAGGGTTAGGGTAAGTGTTGGGTAAATGGGTTACTTTACTGTGTTTATGCAAAGTATGTCTTTTTGGGATTGGGTAAGAGAGTAAATCGTGTGTGTGGGGGGAGTTTATGCTTTTTAGGGTTAGATGTACTACAGTTAATTTGTGTGTGCGCACATGCAAGTTTGAGCTTGTCTTGCGTAGCGGTAGTGTTACAGAAAGGGTTTTTAAGGTAAAGTATAGAGTTAGGGACAGAGTTAGGTTTAGCAAACATTACTATGGAGGAGCAAACCCTTTCCTTAACATTACCAGTATGCAGACCAATTTGATTAGTGTTATGAAGTATGTTGGAGTAGAGATCACAAAATTAAATTTTTGACAGTCTTCTGTAGGGTTGATTTTTTGTGGTTTTCATTTGTATTTATAATTGTGTTTAGTGCTAATGTTTTCTTTTTGGCATTTAAACATTTTAATCATTCATAATAAAAATCATATACAATACAAAAACATACACACATTTCTTTTTAAGTTAGCATAGTTGTATGTATTCTGCTCCCTCCTAATTAATATAGCAAATCCAAAAACAGTATTTTTCAGAGAAAGGGACTTGGCTTGTAACAATTCACTTTCACTATTTGCAATATTACCGAAACTTTAGTAAAATAAACTCAAATTATGAAGTCAGTCTTTTTTGGTAACTGCTTCTCTGCCAAGTCTACAATGAAACCAGACTTGAAAACCTCATCTTGTGTCCCAATACTTACTACAGTGTAATTTTTGTGCTAAATGTGGAAAAAAAAGGCATTACATGTTAGGATTTCTTAAGTATATGGTAGATATCAGGAGATTAAAAGCTCAGCAAAGGCTAATATCAAGTTGCAATACTGCAAGTGAATCAAAAGCTGTAATTCGTATAAAAAGGTTGTAAACAAAGAGCTTATGAATAATCAGAAAAGGACTTTGGCATAATACACTAAGCCACAGGGTGGTTTAATACAGTTACCCCTCAGCGAGTGAGTCATTGCCCCCAGCAACCTGACATTACTATGACATCAGACTTGTGGTATAACCTCAAGACAAGTTTGGCATACAGTCAAGTATGGACACTTTAATCACTGTAAGTAAAATAATCAGAGATGGATGACGCAAATGTCTGTAACTGCACTGAGTTAGTGATAGGCTATCCTGGTTTTCCATGGAATCTGTGCACAAAGTTGATGCTGCAGAAATGAGAATTTCAGTCTGTAGCACTGAGTGTTATATATGAGTCAGCATTTCAACAAGGATGTAGATTTGGCAATTCAAAGTAGGAGCAGCTAGCTTTGCAAACTACCTGCACCTGGCTCCCCATGATAAATATAAATCATTATCAGCCATCACACCTGTCACTTAGATGCTTTGGTGTGCTACTTCAATGATTCTGCATGGCAGGATCTTCCCTTTTCTGTTATTCATGACATATTGCCATGTCTTAGCATGCAGTTCAATGCTCTATTTTCTCATGAGATCTATACTGTTTGATTAGTGGACTGTGGGCAGTATGAACTGAATGTTATAGGTTTGAATTATATGTTTGAATTATTTGCTGGCACTGTTTCTTTTATAGCTTCTAACTTTTACATTATAGAACATTGTCAGATATGACAACATTATGTAAACCTGTCTCTCAAGACTATACATGTTAACACAGTAACTGGTCTTGAATTTGTTGTCAGTTTGATTTTTGTAGGAAAACTGGAAAATACATCCCACACACATGAGATGCATGACTTTTCTGAACTGCCAACAAATGTGTGCAACTGCAGCTCCATGGATGATGTAGAACCAGATATGCTAGCATATCTTTCTTGGGATTGGTGTCATGGTATACATTACAGATGGCATTATGGTGCACTATTTGTTCTGAGTTGACAAACATGGATGTTTTCTAGTTTTTTGCACTTTATTAACTTTAGATATGATTCATGTGTCTTCCCAAACATTAGATTGTCAGCTGAAGGGGAGCTACTATTTTGTCAGATTTCAGCAATAGGCCTTGGGCACAGGTTATATTTTTATCACAGAGAAAAATAAGGTGCTATTTCTTTTACTGATTACTTTTACTCAGGCCAGCCTTAATCTATAAAATGTTTTAACTCCATAACTGCATTTCATAAATCGGTGTCAGTACATCCCTAAACTTCTTTTACTTTTTTGGAATCCGTAATAACGATCTTACTCAAAACGTTTTTAGATCTTTATCTAGCAACTCTATATGCATCACTGATAGATATAGTCAACTCATTACATTTACAGTATGTAAAACCGTGCCTGGTCTTTGTATTATGTTTAGAAATTATGTTTGCAACAAAAGTAATCTTTTCTGCAACTTCAGTTGTACCTAGTACAGACATGGTTTAAATATGCTTAAAGGTTTGTCATCTGACTTGAAGTTCTTTACCATGAAATTTCTCATATTCATCCACTATTGCTGACAACTGTTTTAATTAAAATGCAAGTATTATCAGTATTAGATGCAATCCTGGGTTTCTGGTAGATAAAACTAGACAAATCAGACCCCAAGCTGTTTACATTTAATTTATTATTTGTAAAGTAAATATATTTTTGGTCTTTCATTTGGTATTTTGCCTGTTGAATAATGTACTAGAGAGTTGTTATTCAGATAACTAAGGGCTGGAATGTTGTTCTAAGCACACATGATCTCTTAGAGAGGAGTCTGACACAAAGAGTGAAGGACAAGAACTAATACAACTGCTAAATTGAGTAAGGTACCATAAAGTTAAGTTAATTATTAAGAAATGTAAAATAAACATCAATGTCTAAAATCTACAGGGCGTACTCTAATGTAAAAGATTTGGAACAATTCTGCAAATGCCATGGCCAAAATACCAAATGGCATTAATAAAGGTTTCAAGAAATAATCCAGTATCTTTCTCATATGTAATATGGCTAAATTAACTATGCCTCAAAATGGTACTTAATGCAAATTGTTGCTTAAAATGGAGCTGCAAAGAAAAAGTGAGTTTTAAAATAAAATGCTTATAAAGCTAGATGTATAAGACTCAACACTGCTAGATTAGGTTCATAGGTTCATAGGTTGGTACTAGGCTATCAGCCCTAGGGCCTATACAAGCCTAGCCATAACAATTCCCTGGCTATTTCTTCCCACATTATTTACTTTCCTGGACCCCTGTCTAGCAGGGCGACTGACGTGATCCCTGGGGTGAATTTCCTTTCTGCCATCCAGTTGTCAAGGTTCCTCTTGAAGAGGTCCAAAGAGGCACTCTGCTTGACATGTATGGGCAATCTATTCCAGAGTCTGGGGAGTCTCTGGGTCAGGAACCTATCCCTCCTGCATGTTTTGTTTATTGTGATGACAAGGTTTAGATCCCTGGAGCGTGTAGCTCTGAGGGATTGGGATTTCTTTAAGTGTAGCATGTCCAACAGCTCTGGGTTTGACATGGCCTTGTATGTTAAGCAGAGATCGCCTCTGAGTAGACGATATGCGACAGAGTATAGCTGGAGTTTAAGGCGGTCAGTGTAGGGCATCTGCTTTAGGCCTGTGATTCTTTTAGTGAGGTATTTCTGAGGCCTTTCCAGTTGTTGCAGATGTCTTGAGAGGTACATACCAAATGGGGCGTTGTATTCTATAATGGGTCTAATGAGGGATGAGTACAGTGGGACAATGACCTCCTTCTTTCTGGATGAAAAGCCCTTCATGATGAGGTGTGCCACATAGAAGGATTTCCTAACTGTTGTGGCGATGTGGTTATCAAAGGTGAGACCACTGTCCACCTGTGTCCCTAAGTCTCTTATCACACTTTCTGTGTTTAGTGTACTGCCACCTATATGGTAATTCATGGATACATGTTTTTTCCCAAAGGGGATAACAATACATTTCTTGGCATTGAGCTTGAGCCCATGGCTCTGGCACCAAGCATCTGTTTCTGTAAGGCCCTTTTGTAGAGTATCCACATCATTTGGGATTCAATAATGGCTCCCAGTTTGCAGTCATCTGCAAACTTTGTTAGCCAGAGTCCCTTAGTGTTGACCTGTACTTCAGAGAAGTAGATGCCAAACAAGAGCGCCCCAGGACTGAACCCTGAGGTACTCCACTTGTCACTTGTCTGGAGCTGGATTTGGAGTCGGCTACTTTTACAGTGTGGGTTCTATCAGTAAGCCATTTAGCAACCCATTGGGTGACATAGGGATTAATGCCCAACTTAGTAAGTTTATCTATGATTCCAGAGTGGGCGATGGTGTCAAAGGCCTTGGCAAGGTCTAGATAGGCTGTGTGGACCACCTTACCCTTGTCCATGGCTCTGGAGACTGATTCAAAGAAGTCAATCAGGTTCAGGAGACAAGATCGGCCCTTCACAAACCCAAACTGGGTGGGGTCCAGTGTTTGAAGGTTGCCAATGTCTTTGTTTATAAGTTCCATGATAATACGCTCCATGGCCTTGCAGATAAAGCTTGTCAGACTGATGGGACGGTAGTTTCCGGGATCCAAGGTGGATCCCCCTTGTGGATTGGGATAACTGTAGCTCTGTGCCACTCAGTGGGCACGAAACCTGAGGTGAGGCTATGATTAAACATGACACTTAGGTGAGGTGCCAGTTCATATTGTAGTTCATGTAGTACACAGCCCGGGATGTCATCTGGTCCCATGGATGCTGTATTCTTGGCTTTAAAGAGTGCATTTTGTACCTGTGTGGCCGTTATTACTGGAATTTGGCAATCTTCCGGTATTGAGATGGGCCATTTAGGGGGTGAGGGGGGTGAAGTTGGCACTGAATCGATCTGCCAGGATATTGGCAATATCCTTTGGATCAGTATATTTAATGCCATTCTGTTTTAGCTCAGAGCAGTTCTGAGCATTGCCATTTAGATTCTTGACATAGTTATAGAATGCTTTGTGGTTGTCTTTGGAATCTTTGGCAATTTTATTTTCGTAACTAGCTTTGGAGGATTTTATGAGGCATCTCAGTTTCTTACTGAGGCTAGTAAGGGAGTTTTTTGCATCCTGGGATTTTCCTCTTTCTGCAAAAGTTTCTTCCTTTTGTTGTAAAGTTTGTTTATGGCAGGGGACCACCAGATTGGCTTCCTTTTTTTGGATGAGAGCATTTTGGTTCTATTTGGGATGGCACGATTCATGCATGAGTGGATGTGCTCGTACAGTGCCTTAGTGTAGGATTCAGCAGTTGAACTTTCAGTTCCCGTCTGCATGGGTGTTATGAAGTTTGTCACTTCTGACTTGAGTAGCATGAAGTTGGCTTTGGAGAAGTTTTTTATGGTGGTTTCTTTACTGGTGGGTGCGCGTGGGATGTGGATGTTAAGGGTGATTAGCTTATGGTCAGACCTGACTAACGAGGGGGTGACCATAGGTATGGAGCATTGATTTCCCATGTTGGTAATGACCAGGTCTAGGATATTGGAGCCCCTGGTGGGACTATGGATAATAATGTAAATAAACCAGTTGTGTTGTAGATAAGTGTTCAGAATGTTATAAAAGCTATATTGTTACAAAAAAAGCAATACAAAATAAAAGAATCTCTTATAGGTCAGCAGGTTTTGCAAAATGTAGAAAAAGATGCAGCATTCTGAAGACCACTATTTCATTTGGAGGGAACAAGTAATGCTGTCTCTCAGTATTCTTTAAGGACGTGACCATAATATTGGATCATATTGACTTGCTTTTATTATACAAAGGCTTTTCATTCTGTTTGCTACTTTTCAACTTTGTCTCAGTCCTAAAGAAATATCTTAGCAGCATGAATAACTCTGTTGTTTTACATTTTATTCATGTATAATACTTTCTTAGCAAACTTTCTAAGCCTTAGAATAAATGAGCAGTCATGGAGGGTGCTGCTATGGTTTAGCAGAGGGACTCACTCCATTAAGTTAGAATAATCTACCAACATATTCTAGTTGTTGTTGTACTCCTAAGTGCTTGTGTGGAGGGTTAAAAGTGTTGTTATCCACTTTATCCACAAATCGTTAGTATGTTAGAAAGTGTTGTAACCATTGTGATGATTCAGGACATATTTCAATGGTATAAGTGACACCTGCATGATCTGATGGTCAACCAGTAAAAATGCTCTGCTATCAGTTAACACACCCCTATTAATTGTCCTATGTTCCTCTTCATCACTATGTCATTGTTGTCCAACTTGGAGTCATGGTGCTTCATCCAGTCTGGAATCCATGTTGAGTTCTGGACAATAGGATGCAGTTTGCTTAGACTAGGGAGAATGGATATTAATATGAGATCAGCTGGAAAGATTGATTTGGGTATTTTTTTTCATATGGATTTAATTATTGTCTTTTACAAGACAGAAAGCATGAGGAATTGTTAGAAATATGTTTGAATTAGAGTATAATAAAGCAGTATACTTTAAGAAAACAAGATTGTGGGTTTGCTGTAAGCTTAAGAGCTTATCTAATAGAGCTTAATGAAGTATTTATTATATTTATTTGTTTTCATTCTTTAATACATTCTACATTCTGTTTCATGTGTAACAGGGAATGAAGATGGGTAGTTTTAAAACAAAATTCATTTAGGAAATTCTTGTTGGCTGGGGCCTTGGGAGTAATAAATAATGATGACTGAGTTACTGCTTAGGTTTTGCTTTGCACAGGAGTCAGTTATCCTAACTCCAGATTTTTTTTGGCCTGTTTAAAGAAAAACAGTTTGATTCTTTTGCAGATAAATCCTTTTTATGTCACTGGATTTTTTTCCTTTCTTATGAATCTTTGTTTTTATTTAAGTTATTTTTTTTTCAGTGGAACCAGGCATTCTCTTTTAGTTTTAGTATGGTTTTAACTCTTTGATCAGCCATCTATTTTGCATCATTTTATGTTATCACATTACAAGAAAAAAATATGTTGATGTGAATGGTAAGCATAAAATGATATAAGCAAGTCTGCTGGTTGGTTAGTGTTGTCACTGGGAAGGATGTTGATCTGATATATTTAGGTGAGTGCATTACAGAGAGACTTTTTGTCAGTGTTCTGCTCAGAAAGTTATTTTTCTAGGTTTAAACTGAATGTTGAATGGTTGTGGCTACAAAGTGTGGGGAAGAATGGAGTGTAGATTTTTTTTCTGGGATGTTGGTGATTAGAAATTCTAATAGTGAATGACAGATTTTTAGTTTAGTCTGGTAGGTTTGGACTTTCAACCAAATAGTCAGCTAAACTGTTTTTTACCATGTATATGCAATGACTGGCCATTCAGTAAAACAAGGATTCAACCTTATGTCAGGGATCCATTGTAACATAGCACTGTCGTCAAATGAAAGACCCAAGTAGGTTAAGGTTAGGTAAATAGGACTCAAAGTGGTGTGGCTTAGACCAGAAAAGGACAGTGTAAAGGACTTTGTACAGGACAATACCGCCGCTTACAATATCTGGGACTGGTATTTTTAAGCTAATGTGCCTGAGCTTTTGGGGGGCATTATTAGTGTTAACCTGCTCCTATTTAAGGCAGGGTTAGTTGGAAGGTGGCAGAAGTCAGTGTGAGAAGTTCAGAGTACACTTGAAGTTTTTTATGGCTCGAAAAGGCTGTCTGAGGCCAGGGCAATCAACTCCAGGGCAGGAAGTGAATAAGAGAGCCATATCTGCCAGTGAAGATCCATACACAGGAGGTTACATTTAGAGAACCAAAGGGATCCTAGTCACAGATACTTTAAGTTTAACAAAAGTAAGTCTTGTGGTGATGTACTTTATGACCTGTTAATTGAGTAATTGTCTGTTTTCTTGAACTTTTTTTTCTAGTAGTGTAGTTTTAATTTTGAGGAAGACTGTTTACTGCAAGAGACTTTTGTTTGAAAGGTGTTGCTTAAAAGGTGCAATTTGGAATTATTTCACTTTCCATTAGTGTGGATTGTTGCCTCAACTGCAGTGACTAGAATGAACTATTAATTTTTCTGCAAGTTTTCTACTTCATTTGCTGTTCTTCACTTTATTTTCTGGTAGAAATTCAGCCCATTTCTTGTTTTATGAAGTAATGTTAATTATGACTACAGTATGTCAGGTGTGTTCATTGCCTAAAGCATCACATTTGGTGGACATAGCAGGCAGATGCTGCTATTTCACTATCACTTGCTACTGCCAGAAAGTTTTCCGCTGCAAGCACTCATAAGAGTTTTGTGCCTGAACTAAGTAGTGAGTTTCAAAATCCTTGCTAGGGTGGGGTGGGGGGGAGGAAGAAAGCTTCCCCAGGTGAAGGACTGCAGTGGGCATGATCCTCAGTACTGGCATTTAGCTGTTATTTCTTCCATGTCAGGTCCAGTGTAATGCTGGCATTCATATATTTTCCGTTGCAACTACAGCAAAGGATGTTCCATTTCTAGCAAGTAGATTGCTGTACTTTAAAGAAGCTATTCATCTGGTGACATTCTTTGAAGGCAGTTAACCACAGTCGAGTAGCTCCTTCAAAACAATTACTGCTTCTGCTTTAAGGATGGCAGTGGTAGCCAAGTCCATGGAATGATTCAGTGGTACAGCTTCACTGAAAACTCTCAGCACTGTCAAGGACGTAGAACCTACCTGGTCATCAACAAAAGGATAACCATCCTGCAAAGTTGGGATATTACTAAATGAGCAAGGATTTTAGCACTGCACCTCATTGGAGAACTTCCTGAATCACATCACACTGCAGCGACTTTGATAAGGTAAAAAACTCTTAGTTACAAGTGCATGAGTCATCTTGGAAATGCAGGTTCTCAACTTCCATAAATAGCATTTCTAGACAGGGTGAGACAGGACACCATTTCTTGAGTGGAGACATTGTGAAAAGGGGTAAACAGTAAAGAAGCGTATGGGATGTCTAGTAATAGATGTATGAAAAGGATTTGACCAGCAATTATTAAAAAGTGGGTGTGTCAAATAAGCTACAGGATGTTGAAAGCTTTGTATCTTGAGTGGAGAAGATTGTGTGCTATGAAAACATGTATAAAGAAGCACCTCATAAAATCATAGAAAACACCAGGAAACTTTGCACTGCACTTTATTGAGAAACAGTAGTTAAGTGCTTTCATCCAACAGTACTTCATCAGAACTACTGAAGCAAACAAAAAATCCCCCTTAAATATTCTAATCAAATCATTTAACAATCAATCAACTCTTAAAGTGACAGATATTATAAGTATAAAAACTCTAACCTATTTTAAAAACACAATTAATTATTATAAAATGGCACACTTAAAACAATTCCAAACCTTATCCATCCTGGCTTTTAAGTTTTAACACAGGAGCAATAGAACATACTTCATTTAAATCAGGAAATGTTTGTGTATTCAGAATCAGTTGCCACATAAGCTCTCTAACCATTAAATGTTCCTCTGTAGTCCTACCTCTTTCATTCTTTTGCAGCTGTTCAATCACCATATACTTAAAATAATGGTCGGCACAATCTTTTATGTGTCTATATAGTGCATGAGATTCTCTACATTTCTTAATGTTCCTTTCATGTTTGTATATCCTTTCACCTTTCTTAAAGTTTTTCCTATATAAAAGGCAGGACATAACTGGCACCATAATGTACAGACAGCCCAATTAGTCTCACAATTGTACCGTCCCTTTATCTTAACTAGTTGTCCATTCAGGGTGACTGCATCACCTACTGAAATAAATTTACACATAGAACAATGGCCACATTTGAACATGCCTAATCTATTATTCCTCCCACTACGATTAGTCCTGGAACTTCTTTCCATCAAACACTTAAAACAAGTGTTTTTCCTAAACACAATTACCAGGTAATCACACAACAATTTCTTTAAGTGACTATTTGATGATGCTGATTCATTAGCCAAGCACTCACGTAAATAACCATTGTCCAAATGAAGTCTCCTAAACTGGCCAAGTTTAGTTTGAAATAAATGTAGCTGGTCTTGCTATGAACTGTTAGGCATTTAGTCCTGGACCTTGAAGCTCAATCGCTTTTATTAAACTCAAATGTATTTAATTTCCACATTTGAAAGTAGTAAAAGGTCAATTGGTTAGACCAGCTAGGATGGTGTCAGATGATAGCACTTTTCTTACCCAATGTGATAAACTGTTGGATATATTTGTTAAGTGGGGTTATCCTATGGAATTTCTTTTACCAATAAGGGATGAAGTGGTTGACAAAAGGTATAGAAAGATGTACAGCCTTTATTAATTTACAACAGAGAGTCGAATGGACAAGTTAGTTGTACTAATAATAGTAACAACAATGTGGTACAGATTAAAAAGGATTTTTCTAAGCCCTTTGTTTTAACATTTACATTGGATTCCAATAGGATTGGTGATATTATCAAACATTACTGGGGTATTATTTCGTCAGATAGTCACTTAAAAAAATTGTTATGTGATTACTTGGTAATTGTGTTTAGGAAAAACACTTGTTTTAAGCATTTGATGGGAAGAAGTTCCAGGACTAATGGTAGTGGGGGGAATAATAGATTAGGCATGTTCAAATGTGGCCATTGCTCCATGTGTAAATTTATTTCACTAGGCGATACAGTCAGCCTGAATGGACAACTAGTTAAGGTAAATGGACGGTACAATTGTGAGACTAATTTGGTTGTCTATACAGCATGGTACCAATTATGTCCTGCCTTTTATATAGGAAAACTTTAAGAAAGGTGAAAGACAGGATATACGAACATGAAAGGGATATTAAGAAATGTAGGGAATTTAATGCACTGTACAGACACATAAAGGATTGTGCTGACCATTATTTTAAGTATATGGTGATTGAACAGCTACAAAACGATGTGAGAGGTAGGACTACAGAGGAACATTTAATGGTTAGAGAGCTTATGTGGCAACTGATTCTGAATACACAAACATTTCCTGATTTAAATGAAGCATGTTCTGTTGCTCCTGTGTTAAAACTTAAAAGTCTGGATGGATAAGTTTTTGCATTGTTTTACGTGTCATTTTATAATAATTAATTATGCTTTTAAAAAAGGTTACAGTTTTTATACTTATAATATCTGTCATTTTAATAGTTGATTGATTATTAAATGGTTTGATTAGAGTAGTTAAGGGTTTTTTTTTTGTTTCAGTAGCTCTGAAGTCCTTTTGGATGAAAGCACTTAACTACTGTTTTTCAATAAAGTGCAGTGCAAAGTTTGCTGGTGTTTCCTGTTCTGGTTACTAGTGTTGGAGTTAGTGTGGTGTTCCAGTTTCATGACTATTGGTAAAGACATAGAAAACACAATGAATAAAGGGAATTGGACCATGTCTTCCATACGTTGCCTTATATGTAGAAAGACAGGGTTAACTGTTAAGTGTTATAGTGAGGAAATCTGAACAGAAACTCTGATCTTGACAACAAAGGAAGGGATTGAGTGTGTGAAGCGTATGGACTCATTAGGAGATGATCATCTTAAATCTGCCTTCTGTTATTGTGCTACCATAAAGTTTATGAAATGTGGAATTAAAGTAAAGGTGCACAAGTTAAAATGTTTGCTTGCCTCTGGAAGTAGGATTACTTTGGCAAAAGCTCCTTATGCTGGCAGAAAAAAAATGCTGGTCACCAAAATCCATTCAGGCAATATCAATACATGGGGAAAAGTGTTGGTACCTGGTTGTTAAAGTGGAGGTACAGGTCGGGTGTGGGTATGTACCTCCCCCAGTGGTGATTGTGCCCCTCCTTAACCATGAAGCCATCATCAGAAAAGACTTTGCTTTTTAAAAGTCCATGAAGTAGTGGTACAGAATTTTGGGGAGCCCTGCAGAAACAAAACAGTTTAATGCAAGTCAACACACTACATTAGTTTACAGAGTAGAGGCACTCCATGTTGGCTATACTCATAGAAGGATAGACAGCTACTAAGATATGGATTTAGTATAGAGCATTGAGACTTGGACCAAGTGAGTTAAGGGAAGAGATCCAGTCCCATTGTAATACAAATGTGCTCAAAGGTGATAGGCCTGCTGACTGTAGAGATTACAAGGTCTCACGCAGTGAAGGTAGGGTAGAGTCCACAAAGTGAGGTGACTTTGGAGAGTAATGGAGAGCCACAGAGGACATTTTGGGCTCATAAACAGAAGGCTTTAAAGAGATGCTCTCTGGCACTTCAACCACATATCAGGGTGATGACAGAACAGTGAAGAACCATGGAAGGAGCATGGCGCTTCAGAAAATGAAGTAACAAAAGAACGATCCTTAGAATATTGGAGTGAACTGCCTCTTTTCAGTTAATAGTGAGACTCAGAAGTCCTTGTATCTGCCATTTTAGGAAGGAAGGGAGATCCTCTATCTTTACAAGCTTAGAGCAAGAGCAACATCCAAATCTGTCTGAATATCAAGTAGGGCAATTAAACTTTAAAGGGGACAGTGGGAAGATGACAGACTGAGCCATGCAACAGAAAAATATATCAAAACTAGTAATAGGAGATGCTTCCTAAGGCCCCACTAGTTTATCCCTACTTTGAACTGAAGAATGAACTTATGTATAGGCTAGGTAGTGAGACAGAATACACTATTTGACAGCTACTATTACACAAACATTTTAGACAAGTGATGATAGTGGCTCTTGGACATGTTTTGGGGTCACTTGTGAATGAATAAAATGAAGGTGCGTGTCCTACATAGATTTTTACCAGACAGGAGTTAAGAAGAAAGTTGAAAACTTCTGTGTTGGCTACCTCACATGCTCAACAGATGGCACCTAGCCTGGTTTTCAGAATCCTGTACTTCCTATGACCATAACAAAAGTACCATCTGAAAGGACTTCAGTAGACATATTGCGGACATTGTTCGGGTCCATTAGGAAGCATCAGTTTATATTAGTGGTGTCTGTCTGTGCTTCCTAGTTCTCTGATACTATTTTCTTACAAGAAAGCTATTCTAAAGCAATTGTTGGGAAACTAGTCTTATTTTAGCGATGTCTAAGGGAATTCTGACTGAGCAGGGAACAATGTTAATGCAAAAAGTCATGAATTATCTCTGCCAATCATCTACAAGTGACATAACTGAGGGTGACATTGCATCATTCTCATGTGGATGGGTTAATGCAACGGTTTCACATAACTATACGATCAGCATTCCAAATAAAAAAATCAAGAGAGATGGAAAGGACTGAGACCAGCTGTTGCCTTACTAAATGTTCTCATTCTGGGTGGTGCCCCATCTTCTATAGGATTCAGACATTTTTGAGATGTTAGATGACAGGAGGCCACGAAGACTCCTAGACATGATGACAGAAAGAAGGTAGAAAGAAATGGCAACTTTTCAAAGTGTAACTGGGAATTACACTGACCTTCAGGATAAACTAAAAGAAGTCATGCCCACTATGCCAAAGCACATGGAAAGGACCCAGGTGAACCAAAAGTGTGTATATATAAGGAATCCCCAAGACAGGGAGTTCCAGCTGGGATACATATTAATAGTTGTGGTCCCCATGTCTGAAGATAAATTCCTTGTAAGTCACAGTAGCTCTACAAGATCATTGAGCAAAGTAATGAGGTAAAAAGCTTAGGAAGACAGTGGCTCTTATGTACTCTAACAAAGAAATACATCAAACCATTACATGGGCTTGTAGTTCTTATGGTCATATCTGTTGGGCATGGAATTCACCCTGGTCCAGATCGTACCTCCTTCAGCAAAAGGAATGGCATATAAAGCTATGCAGGTATGACCTAGCTTTATATCCATTTATCTCTGATGTCCAGCATTACCCCCAGTGCTCACTACCATAATGTGGGGAGCCGCTTTAGATCTCAGACATTCCTCCAGCCTTGAAGCCAGTGGATTCCAACAAAGTGGTCATCTGTAATAGAGCATTGTGGTTCCATGGGGTGATTGCCAACTGATAAGTTACACAGGGCAGCTAAGGAAAAACCTTAAACGTTTCCAGTTATCTGGGTCAAACATGACTTGGACTAAGGAAGAAAGGAATAGAAATAAGCCAGTGGTCCTGGACCCTCCATCTCTGTAAGTCCAATCCCTGCACCAGTAGTAAAACCAGGGACCTAAAGCTTTACCAACAGATGCAACTTGGTGGGGGGACAGGTATATAACCCAGCACCTCCCAAAACTATGGAATAAATTCCCCTGCCTGTTAAGTACTGAAAATTACATTCATTTAATTATCACTTACATGACTGGATGAGTATCCACAAATCTTCTCAGAGACTGACTCGTATGCCCCCCCCCCTGAAAAAGGACTTGTGGCCAGATGGAACATACCGCAAGGTGTAAATGGTCATAAGACTCAGTGACCATAGAATAACTATGAATTTACATAATATATACTTGAAATAATTATTGTGCGCTTCAATTTATGCAAAAGAAACAGATCACAAGCATCATAACAAGGGCAAAGTATTTTATCACTTTAAGTAATAATGACATCAGAGCTGGTTGGAGTATTTTGGGTATGTGGACACACTTTGGCCTTACAGGCATTTCTTTTTTTTGGTATTCCAGTACAACAGCATTTTACATCAGTCGACATTACAATTCTGACTGACCAGAATTATACAACAATAGATTTTTGTGTTTAGATAAATACGTGCAGTCATTGTCAAGTAGTTATATAACTTTATTGGTATGCTGCCCTGCATTTATTTCTGCTTGCATATGTCTTGAGTTTTACAAGAAAGGAAGGGATTTTCTAGTGGTCATTCTGCATTGATTAAAGTTCAATGGGTTCTGTACTCAGGCAGCTGTTCAGAACAAATTCTTAAATCAGAAGCTTTGCAAAGCAAATGCAGCATCTTTTTCCTTATATTTTAACTTGATTTGTTTTAGAGTCAAATAAAAAAAATAGGTAATTTTCAGATAGTGGGTGCTGCTTTTCTCTGTTCCAGAGACTAATGTGTCAGTCAGTTATTTATCCACATTTTTTTTTTCTAGGAAAGCATAATCCTACACCTGTACATGCAAGGTAAGGTCACAGTATCAACCATAAGCCATTATTTTGAAATTTGTCAACTAAAAGTGTTAGACATTTTGTCATAGATAGAAAAGCTATGACTGTGACCCAGTTTTAACTGTAGTCCCTGACACTGGCATAGCTGCATGAGAAAGGACAGGAATGAAGCACCTGCTCACTTCTTTGTGGAAGGAAGGATTGGAGAAATGCAATGGCATATGTACTGCTCCTCCATTGGCTAGAGGAAATTAGAAAGTAGGGAAAACCAGAGTAACCTGAGTGGTGATCATGCAGACAGGAAGTACTGTGGAGGTGGGAAGCCAGTTGTAACCCCCATGTGGAGCAATAGGGACTACATTTTAGAACTTAGTAAATAAAACAGCTGGCCACAGTATGCCAATCCCTTCCATGTGTACTCCTCTTCTCAATGAGAGAATATCCATAACATATAGTGTCATAAGTTCTTTGTGTCTGGAAAGATAAGGCCTGTATGTTAAAGGACATATATAAGGTATACCTCAAAATGTCATTGTTCTAGGCAAAGATGGAGCAATGGATCATAGAAGAAATGAGACGTTAGTAATGACTGGCCATTCATTTCAGACAAGAAGCTTATAGCATTTGGGAAAGCTGTAATTGGGTTACCCCGATCTCCCCCATCTCTGAACCTGGCTTAGTAAGTAGCTGACCTACACTTTGTGCAGTAGTGCATGCCTCTGGGGTAAGTAGCTGACTTACACTTTGTGCAGTAGTGCATGCCTCTGGGGTAAGTAGCTGACCTACACTTTGTGCAGTAGTGCATGCCTCTGGGGTAAGTAGCTGACCTACACTTTGTGCAGTAGTGCATGCCTCTGGGGTAAGTAGCTGACCTACACTTTGTGCAGTAGTGCATGCCTCTGGGGTAAGTAGCTGACCTACACTTTGTGCAGTAGTGCATGCCTCTGGGGTAAGTAGCTGACCTACACTTTGTGCAGTAGTGCATGCCTCTGGGGTAAGTAGCTGACCTACACTTTGTGCAGTAGTGCATGCCTCTGGGGTAAGTAGCTGACCTACACTTTGTGCAGTAGTGCATGCCTCTGGGGTAAGTAGCTGACCTACACTTTGTGCAGTAGTGCATGCCTCTGGGGTAAGTAGCTGACCTACACTTTGTGCAGTAGTGCATGCCTCTGGGGTAAGTAGCTGACCTACACTTTGTGCAGTAGTGCATGCCTCTGGGGTAAGTAGCTGACCTACACTTTGTGCAGTAGTGCATGCCTCTGGGGTAAGTAGCTGACCTACACTTTGTGCAGTAGTGCATGCCTCTGGGGTAAGTAGCTGACCTACACTTTGTGCAGTAGTGCATGCCTCTGGGGTAAGTAGCTGACCTACACTTTGTGCAGTAGTGCATGCTTCTGGGGTAAGTAGCTGACCTATACTTTGTGCAGTAGTGCATGCCTCTGGGGTAAGTAGCTGGCCTACACTTTGTGCAGTAGTGCATGCTTCTGGGGTAAGTAGCTGACCTACACTTTGTGCAGTAGTGCATGCCTCTGGGGTAAGTAGCTAACCTACACTTTGTGCAGTAGTGCATGCCTCTGGGGTAAGTAGCTGACCTACACTTTGTGCAGTAGTGCATGCCTCTGGGGTAAGTAGCTGACCTACACTTTGTGCAGTAGTGCATGCCTCTGGGGTAAGTAGCTGACCTACACTTTGTGCAGTAATGCATGCCTCTGGGGTAAGTAGCTGACCTACACTTTGTGCAGTAATGCATGCCTCTGGGGTAAGTAGCTGACCTACACTTTGTGCAGTAGTGCAGGCCTCTGGGTCCACTCAGGCAATGAAAAAATGGGCGGCAGAAATTTGAAATCAAGGAATGACTGTGATCTGATCCAAGCTGCTACAAAAAAATTGTGAATGTAGAATAATAATGTTATCTGTTTTTAAAATTATTGTTTTGTGAAGCATTTACTTTGCAATTAAAAATGATCAGCTGAAATCTTTAGATTTTTATACAAATTTATATGCTGAATTTCTTAACTTTTTAGAGTGCTAATACACACATTCATGAAGTTTCTATACAGTAAGTTTCTTATTTTTGATAATACTCATTTCAGCCCTCGGATAAAAGAGCAAAGATACAGTCTACTTCTGGCAAACTGGAAACTAGTGCTTTATTTACCTTATAATAATCTTTAGAACCCTACCCCATATCCCAGTATTTATTATAGTTCAGTCTAGATAAAACACAAGAATCTTAAGTGGGAAAGCTATTTGAACCACACATTTTTCTGGAGCTCCACAACTCTTGTAATATATTATAGTTTATCCATTAATTCATTTTTTCAATTCCTGCTTTATCCAGCTCAGGGTTGTTGGGGTGATGGAAACTATCCTTTTATTCAGTAAATTCATGAGAAACATTTTGAATGAGATGCCGCTCGTCTACAAGACTCACGCACACTCACTAGCACAGAGGATCGCGATTTTACCTACATGTCTTTGGGACATGGTAGGATCTCAGACCATCTGATGAAAGCAAGCATGGACAAAGAGAGAGTGTGCTAGCTCTACAAAGCTGGCACCGGGAACCAAACTGGTGAGCCAAGCAGTGTGAGGCAGCATTGCTCTCCTCTTGTTTCACCTTTCGTGTACTAGGAAAATTTTCAAGAAAGGTCACATTAAATATTTATGCAGCTTCAGAAACTTGGCTACAAAGAACTTCTTTTTAAAATGCATCACTTTAGAAAATATACTTCAAGTTTCTATACTTGTCTCGCAAACCATACTGCATGTGGTTACATGTTTCTGTGTACATACCCATGGAAAGCAATGGGGCATTTTGAAGGAATAAAGTATTTTTTTTACCAAACATTAAGCAATTGCAGTATGGCTCTTATAACCATATGGTCAGAAGAATTTATACTTGCTGATGACACAAGCTATCAAATGTATGCCTAAGTGCAAAAAAAAAATCCTTTTCTGTCTTACATAGAATATGAGCTTTCTTGTATATTGACAAGAGAGTATTCTACTAGAAAGAAAAACATGTACGACTGTCTAACAGGGTTTGAGTTTTTACAGCACCTTTATCATAGCACATTAGTATAAATATTTCATATACTGCAGTACAGAGAGAGAGAGAGAGTGCAAGTGTTTAAGAGATTGTAAATAACACACAACAAAAGGCAAATGAGAATGTCACTATCAGTAAGCAAGCCAGTATTTGGAAGTTCAAATATTTTTTTTTCTTTAATTCCTTTACACAGCTTTACATAGTCTTTTTAAATATCAAGAGAAGTTTAAAAATTTAGTCATGCACGACTGAAAAAATGTTTAGAGTTCCTCTGTTTGGCAAAGAAAGGGGAACAATCATATTGGTACAAAAAACAAAAGTTAGAGTGACACTCTTTAATAGTATTTAACAGAGGAATCTGATAAACAGAACATTTCTCTTACCAGCCATGATCAAGATAAGGGGCATTAATGGCTATCTGCATCATCCTCACTGGGAAAAAAATTGATCTCTGTAAGGCATCTTCCTAGGTAAGGGAATTTACTTGGTCATTTTGAAGAAAACTAGAACATGATAAATTGTATAAGGGTGCACTAGAAAGGGCAAACCAAGTACGCCATAGTGATAGTTCAAAGGGCCAGCATTTCACTAAAAAGGTATGTAAAGGCATGTATCTCAGTTACATTTTATTTGGAATGCAATTGGCAGTATCACCATGTGGAATGCACTTCAGACATCCCTCCCCTCCACAACACTTGTCATAATCCAGTGAAATAGTGCTATAGTGGCCAAGTTATATCTCAGGCAGTTTCAGTGACATATATATGGTAATCCATTCTCTTCATTTTCTTACTGTCACAGTTTGGCCACTGGTCAGGGTTTTGTGTAGTGGTCATTTTAAGCATGACTTCAAACAGTACAACTAGTGTCACATATCTAACAAATTTGGCAGCTCTCTCCCTTGTTCTCTTAAAACATTTGGGTAAACTGAAAACATTTTATCAGAGTGAGACAAAACACTATGTGTTACAGATATACAGTACTGTCATGTCTTTGTTTTCATCATTAGCTTAATTTAAAATTGCAGTTAATGAGGATTTTTGTTTGTCTGTACTTAACTCTGTTTATATGGCTGCAGACTCCACAGTTATTCAGGTAAGGAACGTAAACCATACCAATTTTTCTTACTTGTGATTGTTTTTTTTACTAAATATTTTATGCCCTGATTACAAATATGTTAAAAGCATTTAACAATTGTTATAATTCTTTGTCTTTACATTTTTTAGCAAACTGACATTGTTTGGAAATTCCATGTGGTTTAATGAAAAAATATAAATAACATATTAGTTAACTACAGTATTTCTACTAAATGTATTTCAAGCTTCATTGATATTTTTTATTTTGCTTGGTCTTTAACAACTGGTTCCCACACTGGCTTTTTTAACATTATTAAAGTTTAAAGAGTGACATATTGAAAGACGTAGACAAAAGGAATTCTTCTTATTTGCTCTAGAATGTTTCAGCCCTACTTCTGTTATGGTTCCTAAGATCTATCTCTAATCATCTTTGTATTCATTGTTTATCGAATAGTTTGATGTATATCTTTCCCAGAGGCACCCTTGTGGAATAGGTGTTAAAACAGTTGCTGATTAAATAGGTACAGGTGAGAGGCAGTATATCTTGAAACAGCAGACATAAGAATCTCATTATAGTAGAATGGCATATACATGCAGAACATGTAGTTGATTGTCAGCTTAGAATGTTTATAATGGTTTGATCCATCTTGTGTTTGAGACATGTACTGTTTCTAAAGTTTTGTGTGTGTGTGTGTGTGTGTGTGTGTGTGTGTGTGAGAGAGTGTGCACGCAGACACACACATACACACATCCTTGTGAGCTGCATTAATTCTCCAGCCTTAGTGGATAAGATGTGTCCTATCCCATCCTTAAGGAAAAACAGTTAACTGCAGGAAAAAAGTTGCTGTCTGAGCCTCTGTAAAACCAGGAAAAAGAACCACAAACTAGCCAATCTCAGCTGAAACCTCATAGTAGTCAAGAATTTATAACTTGATTAGAAATTCATGCTACTCAAAAACTGTGTGTGTGTGTATATATATATATATATATATATATATATATATATATATATATTAAATAGATGAGTACTTCTGTCCTTAACAGAGCTTCATCAGATAAATGTATAATATATTGTAAATCATGTTTGAAAGAAAAATAAATGCAAGTATTCTGTGTTAATTTCTCCACATACATAGTCTGATTGAAAAATAAAAAAATATAAATATTTATTTAAAGAGTTGTAAAACAGATACCTGCACAGGACCCTGATTTCTATTTTTTAGATATGACCTAAGAAAAAAAATCAAAACTGGCCACATGTATAAATACTACTAGCATGCACTTCAGATATGGCCTGTAAAAAAAAAATAGAAGTGGCCATAGATATGAATACTATCAGGAGACACTTGGCTATAGCAACTAACCTCTGCATGTTGAAATTCATTCTTTTAAACTGAGATTCTAGTGCTGCCCTAGTAGGTGTTTTTTCAACAAGTTTATAAATGAACCTAATGGAACAGGGCTAAGAAGATGTAATCCCCCACAAACACACACAATTGTGCTTCCATAAATCATCTCTTTAAGATGCTATTGAAAAAAGAGAAAAGTAGTGACTATTTCTAGACTAGATTGAGAATAGCCATGAGCAAGTCCTTAGAGGATTCCATTATCAGACCTTCCCCAGTGCTTAATAGTCTGCAATCTGCATGTGTTTTCTCCATGGACAACAGTTTGTCATAAGGCAAACTGTAAGCTGAGGAAGGTTTATTTTATTTATTTGTTTTTAATGGGGTAGGTGTGATAATCCAAATTATACAATAAAACAATGTTTACTATTCAAAAACAGAAAGTGATTTAGGATATGCTAGATAACTGATAAAAGATTTCATAATGGACAGGAGAAAAGTTGGAGACGCTGGTAGTATGATCCATCCTACTTCCTTACAGACTTTTATACAATGTCAAGAAGCATAGTTGGCTCAACTAGCACCCCACCCCCTCAGCTTATCAAGTGAAGAACAAAAAAAAAAAAAAATAGTCCACTCCTTCTGCTGGCACACCAACCAGGTAGAGAGATACATGACACCCCACCCACCACAGCCAATCAAGTCTGTTCCCTGCCCCAACCCTCTTTCCTCTCATTTTAGTTAAAAATAAATAAATAATAATAATATATATGTTTCTTTTAAACTTTAGCAAACTGTTTGCTACAATTGCAAATGATTGCTACTATTTATACCCTACATGGAAAACATTTTTACTTTTAAAGTGTAGCAAACTGCTTCCTAAAGTTAAGACCACACACTGAGCATTGCAGTGCTCAGGTTTCAGACAAAAAGTATAGATAGATTCATAGATAAATAGATACTGGACTTTTAAACTGTTGCAAACTGCTTGCTAGAGTGTAGCAAGTAGTTGCTACAGTTTAGACCGCACATGGAGTGCTAAGGTGTTGGTCAGTTTTTTTTGCAAATGCAATACCAGCTTTTAAAAGTCAGCATGCATTAAAGAGCAATTAGGATTGGTTGCTTGAACCCCCCAACACATTTTGCCCATGGCAGATGCCCCCTTCACCGTGCCCTATCTACAGTACTGACAATATCCCTGATTCTCATATTTTCACTCTGTCCATCATAAAATTTTGATTTTCTTTACTGCAGTAATGCCAAACATTACTTTTTTTCCATTGTTCAGATGGCTCTCGATAGCACTAATCAGTTAAATAAAAATCTTACATTAGTAAACTGCTCCATAATACAATATATAGTAGATCGATTTATCTAACCGATTTCAATGTCTGATGTGCCCTTACCAGCAGCACGACAGCATAGTCGGCAACCTATTATCTTCTAGACCGGATGTGTCATTCATCATTTAATGACCTAATTTCTCAATACCTTGTCACAAAACTACACCTTTTTTATGAAGGACAGATAAAAAAAGGTAAACATCTACATAGTCTGAAAAATCTGGTAGTTAAGAAGTGCATGAACCATGTAGACTCTAAAAAGTGAGAAGAAAAAAATGTAATGTGCATACAATTAGAGTTAGAGCATTCCCTATACATTTTGGATGTCCATACTACCTGATAATAGCTGAAGAGCACTAAAATCCATCTACAGAATGAAAATATTTAGCAAAGGTCAGACTTTTTTTTCTTAAATGTCAGTACATAATAGCAGGAATCCACTCCTCTGGAGGGGGGCAACACTGGCTTTGTATAAACACACTGATTTCACCCTCATGATTAAACCACATAAGCTGGGTGTAAATTTTATGTTACCCACACCCCATTGAGGATTATTGTTTGAAAACCCTCTTCAGCCATTAGCCTGGCACAAGATAATTATGATGTCCTTCCATATCACTTTTGCAGTATTGTTCATGGTCTAAGTGATCTCCGACCAAGAATAGCCCAACATCCAACTAGAATACCAAAGCCTTTAGTACTTATAGGCACTGTGCATCACACATATGCTCCCAATGCAAGGAGTAGGGCATAAAGGTGACATACGAAGCACATACTCAGAAAGGAATAGCCCCAGGAGGAACAGAATATCCCTGGAGACAAGGAAAAATATATCATCCAGAAGTAGAAGGAGGAGAAGAGCCCTTCGGCCTGGAGGGCAAGAAATAATAGGCTAGAGCAGAGAAGGCAGGAGAGAGGGAAAGAATATTGCAACAGTGAAGAGGACATCTACTGTTATGGTAAGATTTTACACAACTGTACTGTATTATATCATTCCATATCATTGTTGCAGTATTCATAACCTAAGAGACAGTGCAAAAAAAAGGAAGGCTGAGAGGATGACAGCACAGACAAGCCTCCCCAGTAAACCATGCAGGATAAGTTATTATGAGTTCCTCCAAAGGGAGCCTCCTAAGCCTTTTGATGTTCCCTCACTTTTGAGAAAGGATGGCCTAAACACCCAGTCATATGAGTCTGGTAGCTGATAGCCTGAAAAGATAAAGTGTCAACAGTATAAAACTTGTGATGCTTAGTGAAACTATGAACAGAGGATCAAGTAGCAGCCTCAAGGATGGAACTGGTATCCAGTCCCTAGAAAAAAAGCACCAGAGGTGGCAAATGCCCTGGCATAATGAGGTTTTACTGAAGAAGAGTGACATTCACCTTGAGAAGAATAAAATTAAATGGCCTTGGAAATCCAGGAAGAAATGGTTTGCTTAGAAACAGCCAAACCCAAAGACCTGGGATAAAAGGAAACTAAAAGTCACTCGAATTTGTGAATAACTTTAGTTTTTAACCAAATAATATCTGAACTGTCTATGCAAATCCAAGGTGTGAAGAACCTTCTCAATGGCAGACTGCGGAGAAGAAAAAAAGGAAAGAGGAATAGACTGATTAAGGGACAACTCACTGACCACATTGGGCATTAAAAGAAGATTAGTATGAAGAAACACCCTGTCTCTGTGAAAAGCTAAAACAGGAGGAATGGTCATGAGAGCCTGAAGTTCAGACACCATCTTGGACGAAGTAAAAGCCAAAAGAAGAATGGCCTTCCAAGTAAAGTGTTGCAAGGAAGCTAAAGAAGTAGTCTCTAAAGGAGCCTGGGTCGACTTTTCCAAGTACAAAATTGAGGTCCCAGGAAGGCTGAATTGGCTTTCTGGGAGGCCTGATATGAAAGATGCCTATGAGAAATTGCTTGATTTCTAATGCAGAGGCCAGAGGAGGAGTTAAAGGCAACCAGGCAGGAATTGCTGACAAGTGAGCTTTCACTGAAGAATATACTAACCCAGCGTGGAGCAGATCACAAAAGTAAGAGAGGACCAAAGGAACCTCCACAGATAGCGGATCCTGCTGGTAAAAGAGACACCAGACAGAAAAATCACTTCCATTTGGACAGTTATGATTTCCTGTTTATGGGTTTCCTGGCCTCCTGCAATATCTGAAACACATCCTCAGAAAAGAGATGCCTTAAAGAGAACAAAACCCTATCACCCACACAAGAATTTGAAGAGTAGACAAGTGAAGATTGATAAGAGAACCCTTGTTTTGTGTGAGAAAATCCACACAGTGAGGTAGTTGTGGTGGTCTCCCTTGGTTAAGTAAGAAATAAGGAGGAACCAGTGCTGTCTGAGCCAAAAGGGAGTCACTGACAAGATTTTGTATGTGTCTTGCCTGATCTTGTGCTAGTCTTGTGGTAACAGAGGAAGGGGAGGGAAGACATACAGAAATATCCCCTTCCAAGGAAAAGACAGGGCATCCAATTCCCAAGCCCGAAGACTTGGGACTCTGAAAGAGAATAGAGGAAGTTGTCTGTTCAGAGAGAAGGCGATAAAATGTATCTGAGGAATACCCTAGCAATGAGCAATGTCTAGGAACACATCTCTGTGAAACATCAATTTATGAGCTTGTGTGCTGGACCTGATCAGAGAGTCTACCACTAGATTGTACTCTGAGGGAATGTAAACAAGCTGAAAATTAATTTGATACTGGACAGCTAAATCCAAGACCCGAAGATGTAGTGTGTAAAGCAGACAGGAATTTGTACCTCCTTGACTGTTGACATGTCACATCATTTTGGTGTTGTCTGTGAAAATTATGAGGGACCCAAGATGAAAAAGGGGATTAAAAGTTTGAAGATCCTAAAGCAGAGCCCTCATCTCCTTTATATTGATGGTGTCTAACTTCTGATAAGGAGGCCAGAGACCATGAACCCTGAAATAGCTCAAAGATGCCCTCCATCCCCTGTTTGAGGCATCTGTAAAGATCTCTTGAGAGAGGACTGGAGCCTGGAAAGGAAGCCCAGGGTTGAGGGAAAGTTGATAAATCTACCGCTGAAGCTTGAGCTTGACACAAGGAAGGCAGAGGACTGGGAAGTTCAGGGGGTGGCAATGTTGGAGCCACTCTGACTGGAGATACCACTGTAGCTTTCTCATGTAGATCTCATGGTCATGCTCCTTGAGCTTTTGTTGGCTCATCAAGGAAAATGAAGACCGTTGACAGGTTAGAACTTTTTGACTGTTGAGACCTTGATCAAGGTAAAGAACAACATGTCTAGCGCACCAGCTGATAGGGAGAATATGCTGATTTTCATCTCCAGTGGTGCCTTCGAGAGACGTAGTGAATGGTACTGAGGACTTTTGGCAGCATAGGACTGAACAAATGGCCTAAATGAGGTCTTGATTGGGCTGTTTGATTTTAGAACTTGGCAAACTAATGGATTTATAAAATGTCTGCCCACATTTATTCTGCTTACTGATCATTAACTGCTATTTGAGTATATGCCTTTATAATAGCAAAACTGCAGCAGTTTGCATGTCATGTGATGAACATTATCTGTAGAGGTCTCAGCTAGAATATAGACCACAAATAAGTAAAATAATGGCGGTATTACAGATGTGGTCTGTTAAACCTTTAGATATGTTTTCTCATTAAAAATGTGATGTTATATGTGGGTTTATAGTTTTAAACCTAATGAAGTAGCCATCATGATTTGACAGTCATGTTGTATATAATTCATACAGAGAGTTCTGAGTTGAAATACAGATCTCTATGCAGTTAGTTCACATATCTACACTGAGTGTTATTTATTAAGCATCTGTGCATGTCCACTACCGCTTCAGACTCTGATTTATATTGGTCTTGTCTGAAGGCAGGGATACCATCTCTACAGTTTGTGTTGGACCTCAGTGCCCTGCCTATTAACAGCACCTTTGAAAAGGATTGTTCTAGTTTACATGCATCTCCTTTGTTCAGGTGTTTCTTGTCCTGATTCCATGTTCTTCTAAGGTATGATTACCAAGAGTGACAACTAAACATAAATTCCTTTTATTGATTTCCTAAACCTCATCCTTAGTTGTTCTTAGAGTATTTTCTTAGATAATGGCACTTTTTTCCATCCTTACCCTTAGGAAAATTACCTCCAGAATGCTTCTAGATGCATTAGACTGATGTTGGAGTTGATTTAGGGACAAAAGAGCTTTGTCACAGTGGACTAGTTAAAGAATTTGAGGAAAAAGAGAATAACCTAGCCAACTTCATGTACTTACAGTATGTATCTTAGTGTGAGACAGTGATCTCATTTGTTATTTATCTATCACTTATATAGCTGACATAAATGTGAAAGTTTAAAGATGAGTAAACATTAGGATACTTAAATTCTACCAACAAGTGGTATGTAAGCTAAGCATTTCAGTGCTTTGCAGTTTTGTATTGAGGATTTGTCTAGAATGATAAAACAGTATACTGTTGTAATCTGCAGTAGTAGAACCTCAAATGCTATTGGTGGGAAGTCATACTGCAGTTATGAGACTGTGGCACAGACAGTTTCCAGTCTCATAACCGCAGTATGACTTCCCACCATAAAAGAAGGTACTTGAGTAGATAACGTTTGAGGCGGTGATATGAGTGTTACGTGATATCCTATGAGATATGGTATACTATTGCTCTTGTTATTAGAAGCAACAGTCTTTCACCTTTATCCCTTCACTGAACATCCATGTTGGGTTTTAACCATGTACAGACTATATAGTAAAAATACTTTTCTTTAATTGCTCAGACAGCTATGACTAACTTCAAGGCCTTCTCAGACGTTTTTGAAGAAATGGCAGCTTTTCTACAACACTGGATTATACTCCCTGACAGAAATTGTAACTTGCTTAGCCATAATGGCTGCTTATCTTCAATGCATATCTAACAGGTAAGAGATGATAAAGGAAAAATACTAGAGGTATTCTTGTGTGGTAGAGTAGCCAGTTTTACATTTTTTTAAGAAAGAAGAAATTTTGTAGATACAGTAAGGCAAAATGAGGTTAAGTGACATATATACCCTAAGTGGTGGCTCAGAAGTTTTTTCTCCCCAAGAATACTTTGAAACATGAGATGAGGTAGCCTGGAGGGGTAACTAAGGCCAATGTCAGAGTTATGTTTAGTAAATGGAAGTTATATAATCACAATTAAGGTAAACAAAGCAGAAACCCTGGGAGTGTAGGCTGGTATATATGAGGAATGGAATAAAGAAGCTATAGAGGTCGTAGATCACATGGTTGGAGGAAGCCAAGGCAGCAGATTAGAATGGCTCTTAGTGAGAAGGTGCATCTAGTGCCAAGTAAGGAAATTAGAGGAAGTGGACAATTGAACCATGCACCATTGGTATTGCAGTGTATGGGGTAGAAAAGTTAAAAATAAAAGAAGGGAGTGTAGGCAGGTAAAGGGAAATGGTGAGCACAGAACAGAAAGAACTGTAAAACACACCAAAGGTTATACTAAAGGAAAATTGAGCAAACAAAGACAAGACTGTAGTATAATGGTGGGGTGGTGTGAAAGGGAGAATGATGGGAAGTTGTTGCATGAGTCATGAAACTATAGAAGGATGGAGAAGGAAATCTGACAGAAGAGGAGAAGCATGAGAAAATGTACTGATCACTATGATAAGTAAAAACGAACCTCTGACATCAAATGGATTGGCTGTCTTTTACATGATATGTATTTAAATGGTCAAACTGACTTGCAATTATTGTAATATTTTAGAACACTTCACTGAGAACTCCTATAATTATGGCATTCTGAAAATACATACATCACTGTCACATCCACACTTGAGACTTATAATTTCGGCCTGTGGATGGGTGACAGAACCAGTTTCTAAATATTTGAATTTACAATTAAGGTCAGGTCTTGATAAATCTCAAAACTGCAGTAAAAGACATTTCTGATTTTTTATAGCATCTATTTAGTTGGTCTAGCAATAAGGATTTGACTGATTGTTTGCTAATAACGTTAGATCTAGATTTACTTTTTACATCTATACCGAATATGAAGGAATTGAATGTGTGAGGAATTATTTGTTATCACTCAATGCTTATGATGGAGTATATATTAATAGACTGTGTGACTTATTGGACATAAAAACAATGTTGCTTAAAATTATCTTCAAAACAAGTTACTTTAGACAAAACAGGAGTGTTGCTATAGGCTCCCCAGTTGTGAGCACTTATGCTAACATCTTAATGTATACCTTGGAAGAGCATTTTACACTTTCTAAGGATATTAACCCAAATCATACTAACATTCTTTTTTATAAATGATTTGTGGATGATCTTTTTTGATATGGGATGGAAGTGTAGACAGTTTAAAAGAATTTATTAATTATATAGAACACACCACAGATTTTGTAGGTTTAAAACGAACAATAGCTATCTTTTAAATAATTTTTCTGGATATAGCTTTAATGAAAAATGGCATGGCAAATTAGAAACTAGTCTATATAAGAAAAGAATAAAAAGGAACACCTAAATACATTGGGCAAGTATGCACCCCCTTTTATATTTAATAAAGTTGTAAAAAATTTGAATGTAATGTATAACCAAGTTAAATACACAGGGTGATAATATGGATCAACAGGTGCCTACTTCCAATAATGAATTTGTTCAAAGAGTTTATAAATAGGAAAATCTTAATAAAATAAATTTGAACATCAGAAGTGAAAGAACAGCTAAACCTATTTTTTCTGAGACAAATAATGCTACTAATGCAATCAAATAGAATAAAGAGATGAGATAGACACAGATGTATTCTTACATATAATACAAATACTGGTAACAATAAAAATATCAGGAAGTATTAACCCTTGGTTTATGGTCTACCTGAACTTAAAAATATAGTAGAAGAAAAAACAAGTTTTGGATACAAGAGATGTTATAATTTGAAAGATAAGTTATGTTATAAGGAACAACAAAATACTTGTGGAACATTAGCCAGTAAGAAGCATGGCACTTTTGGTTGTAAAAATTGTGTCTGTTGTGAATATACTTATACTGACAGGACCATTATGCATCCATTATATGGTAATATTTTTTCAGTGAATGCCTATGGTACATGTGATACAAAAAACATTATATATATAGTGAAGTGTCAGTTCTGTGAGCCATACTATATAGGAAAAACTAATCATAAATTTAAAAAATGAATAGGAGATTACTTATCAGAAATAAACAGGAAAATACAGACTAATGCTTTATATAAACATATTTCTGAAACTAGTACAATGCATTCGTTTAATTTGTTTAATTTTGTAGATTGTTTCTGAGCAAATATGGGGAGGTGACTTGATCAGTGCTACTGAAAAACAAGAAACAAAATGGATCATAAGATTTAAAGCACATATACCCCTGGTTTGAATGGAGCTGTAAGCATTAAGCTTATTTTAAAGAAATTGCAGAATCGAGTTACTTAGTGCTTGCTGATTTAATTTCTAACTGAGTCTTAATTAAATATGATCATGTGACATTAATTAAATTAAATAACTTTGTATTTAAATTCATGTGCTTTAATGAGTAGTTCATGCCTGAAAAGTCTTGAGTGAAAGTTTGTGCTTACAAAATCATTTTAATTTTTTTTTATACTTTTAACACTATTTATTTCTGACAGTAGAGGGACGACACTCCATCTCTAAGTTGTTACCAGGTGAAAACCCCTTTAAAAACTTTTTAAATTCCTTTTATTGATTTCCTAAACCTCATCCTTAGTTGTTGTTAGAGTATTTTCTTAGATAATGGCACTTTTTTCCATCCTTACCCTTAGGAAAATTACCTCCAGAATGCTTCTAGATGCATTAGACTGATGTTGGAGTTGATTTAGGGACAAAAGAGCTTTGTCACAGTGGACTAGTTAAATAATTTGAGGAAAAAGAGAATAACCTAGCCAACTTCATGTACTTACAGTATGTATCTTAGTGTGAGACAGTGATCTCATTTGTTATTTATCTATCACTTATATAGTTGACATAAATGTGAAAGTTTAAAGATGAGTAAACATTAGGATACTTAAATTCTACCAACAAGTGGTATGTAAGCTAAGCATTTCAGTGCTTTGCAGTTTTGTATTGAGGATTTGTCTAGAATGATAAAACAGTATACTGTTGTAATCTGCAGTAGTAGAACCTCAAATGCTATTGGTGGGAAGTCATACTGCAGTTATGAGACTGTGGCACAGACAGTTTCCAGTCTCATAACTGCAGTATGACTTCCCACCATAAAAGAAGGTACTTGAGTAGATAACGTTTGAGGCGGTGATATGAGTGTTACGTGATATCCTATGAGATATGGTATACTATTGCTCTTGTTATTAGAAGCAACAGTCTTTCACCTTTATCCCTTCACTGAACATCCATGTTGGGTTTTAACCATGTACAAACTATATAGTAAAAATACTTTTCTTTAATTGCTCAGACAGCTATGACTAACTTCAAGGCCTTCTCAGACGTTTTTGAAGAAATGGCAGCTTTTCTACAACACTGGATTATACTCCCTGACAGAAATTGTAACTTGCTTAGCCATAATGGCTGCTTATCTTCAATGCATATCTAACAGGTAAGAGATGATAAAGGAAAAATACTAGAGGTATTCTTGTGTGGTAGAGTAGCCAGTTTTACATTTTTTTAAGAAAGAAGAAATTTTGTAGATACAGTAAGGCAAAATGAGGTTAAGTGACATATATACCCTAAGTGGTGGCTCAGAAGTTTTTTCTCCCCAAGAATACTTTGAAACATGAGAGGAGGTAGCCCAGAGGGGTAACTAAGGTCAATGTCAGAGTTATGTTAAGTAAATGGAAGTTATATAATCACAATTAAGGTAAACAAAGCAGAAACTGTGGGAGTGTAGGCTGGTATATATGAGGAATGGAATAAAGAAGCTATATAGGTCATAGGTAACATGGTTGGAGGAAGCCAAGGCAGCAGATTAGAATGGCTCTTAGTGAGAAGGTGCATCTAGTGCCAAGTAAGGAAATTAGAGGAAGTGGACAATTGAACCATGCACCATTGGTATTGCAGTGTATGGGGTAGAAAAGTTAAAAATAAAAGAAGGGAGTGTAGGCAGGTAAAGGGAAATGGTGAGCACAGAACAAAAAGAACTGTAAAACACACCAAAGGTTATACTAAAGGAAAATTGAGCAAAGACAAGACTGCAGTATAATGGCGGGGTGGTGTGAAAGGGAGAGTGATGGGAAGTTGTTGCATGAGTCATGAAACTATAGAAGGATGGAGAAGGAAATCTGACAGAAGAGGAGAAGCATGAGAAAATGTACTGATCACTATGATAAGTAAAAAAGAACCTCCTGACATCAAATGGATTGGCTGTCTTTTACATGATATGTATTTAAATGGTCAAACTGACTTGCAATTATTGTAATATTTTAGAACACTTCACTGAGAACTCCTATAATTATGGAATTCTGAAAATACATACATCACTGTCACATCCACACTTGAGACTTATAATTTCGGCCTGTGGATGGGTGACAGAGCCAGTTTCTAAATATTTGGATTTACAATTAAGGTCAGGTCTTGATAAATCTGGTGACAGAACCAGTTTCTAAATATTTGAATTTACAATTAAGGTCAGGTCTTGATAAATCTCAAAACTGCAGTAAAAGACACTTCTGATTTTTTATAGCATCTATTTAGTTGGTCTAGCAATAAGGATTTGACTGATTGTTTGCTAATAACGTTAGATCTAGATTTACTTTTTACATCTATACCGAATATGAAGGAATTGAATGTGTGAGGAATTATTTGTTATCACTCAATGCTTATGATGGAGTATATATTAATAGACTGTGTGACTTATTGGACATAAAAACAATGTTGCTTAAAATTATCTTCAAAACAAGTTACTTTAGACAAAACAGGAGTGTTGCTATAGGCTCCCCAGTTGTGAGCACTTATGCTAACATCTTAATGTATACCTTGGAAGAGCATTTTACACTTTCTAAGGATATTAACCCAAATCATACTAACATTCTTTTTTATAAATGATTTGTGGATGATCTTTTTTGATATGGGATGGAAGTGTAGACAGTTTAAAAGAATTTATTAATTATATAGAACACACCACAGATTTTGTAGGTTTAAAACAAACAATAGCTATTTTTTAAATAATTTTTTGGATATAACTTTAATGAAAAATGGCATGGCAAATTAGAAACTAGTCTATATAAGAAAAGAATAAAAAGGAACACCTAAATACATTGTGCAAGTATGCACCCCCTTTTATATTTAATAAAGTTGTAAAAAATTTGAATGTAATGTATAACCAAGTTAAATACACAGGGTGATAATATGGATCAACAGGTGCCTACTTCCAATAATGAATGTTCAAAGAGTTTATAAATAGGAAAATCTTAATAAAATAAATTTGGACATCAGAAGTGAAAGAACAGCTAAACCTATTTTTTCTGAGACAAATAATGCTACTAATGCAATCAAATAGAATAAAGAGATGAGATAGACACAGATGTATTCTTACATATAATACAAATACTGGTAACAATAAAAATATCAGGAAGTATTAACCCTTGGTTTATGGTCTACCTGAACTTAAAAATATAGTAGAAGAAAAAACAAGTTTTGGATACAAGAGATGTTATAATTTGAAAGATAAGTTATGTTATAAGGAACAACAAAATCCTTGTGGAACATTAGCCAGTAAGAAGCATGGCACTTTTGGTTGTAAAAATTGTGTCTATTGTGAATATACTTATACTGACAGGACCATTATGCATCCATTATATGGTAATATTTTTTCAGTGAATGCCTATGGTACATGTGATACAAAAAACATTATATATATAGTGAAGTGTCAGTTCTGTGAGCCATACTATATAGGAAAAACTAATCGCAAATTTAAAAAATGAATAGGAGATTACTTATCAGAAATAAACAGGAAAATACAGACTAATGCTTTATATAAACATATTTCTGAAACTAGTACAATGCATTGGTTTAATTTGTTTAATTTTGTAGATTGTTTCTGAGCAAATATGGGGAGGTGACTTGATCAGTGCTACTGAAAAACAAGAAACAAAATGGATCATAAGATTTAAAGCACATATACCCCTGGTTTGAATGGAGCTGTAAGTATTAAGCTTATTTTAAAGAAATTGCAGAATCGAGTTACTTAGTGCTTGCTGATTTAATTTCTAATTGAGTCTTAATTAAATATGATCATGTGACATTAATTAAATTAAATAACTTTGTATTTAAATTCATGTGCTTTAATGAGTAGTTCATGCCTGAAAAGTCTTGAGTGAAAGTTTGTGCTTACATTCATAATAATACTGAACTTGACCGTTTTGGTTCTGGGAGATTTTTTGCTTGTGCTTTCATTGTGTGATCTCACCATATTTATTGTCCAACACTATTTATTTCTGACAGTAGAGGGGACGACACTGAGTATGCATGAGGTGCCAGACCAAGGAGAAGCAAAGAAGGAAGGAATCTAGAGTGACAGACAGGGTAGCGGTGTATGAACTTCACCTGTAGGACATCAAAAGCTCTGAGACAGAATTTATCAAAGAAGTCATTTTGCTGGGGGCAAAAAGACAAATAAAGTTTTTTGAATGGAATTTGTGCACCAGTCAGAGCAAAGGATTGAGATTCTAGGCTGTTAATTTTTCCTATAGACTACAGGCTAATATAGTCATCTGAAAGTTTCTCTTCCTAGTGAAGAAGAGTTGTGGCCTTATACAGAGAAATCCTAGTCTGACATGTTGTCTGGCATGTTGGACTCTGCTAATATGGACTGTTGGTCTCCTAAGGGTCTCCATAAATTAGATGCTAAAAAAGGTAAAAGGACAAATAACACGAGCTTTAAAAGTTTTGTTAAATATTGTATTTATGTTGTTACACTTAATGTTTAATAGCTATACTCTGCAGTGATATCAACCTGATTGTCTTTTAGTGACTGCATGATAATAATTCCTCTCTCCTCCATTTGTTTACTGTATGACTCTGAGCAAGTCATTTAATCAGACAATACTTCAAGGGTGCCCTTAAAAAGGACACACGTGTCCAGTGGGATAACCTGGTCAAGAAATTAATAAAGTAAAAAGAGAGAGAAAGGTAAACAACCTCATAAGGAAAGCAATGATGATTATTTGTGGGGTACAGATGAGGGTAAGGAAGCAATAAAAGAGAACAAGAGTTTATGAACAGCTTAATGCCATAGCTAAAGGGGTGTAAACAGGGTGGGGATATAGGTGGGAAAAGATTCCAGGGAGTGAAAGGCCAGCTCTAAATACGTCATGTAAGAGTCATTTTAGAACCATCAAAAGAATGAAGATGAAAGGTGGTGGTGGTGGGGGGGCTGGGGGGGGGCGGTGTAGGCCTGATCTGAGATGGATGCTTGCGCTTTTATTTTTAGCCTGCCCTGGATATTTAAAAAGTAGTTTGATTATTTTATAGCTGCTCCCACTGTAAAACTGCAAATAAGAATGCTTCTGATGAAATGGTCAGTCAATGGGAAATTTTGTTGGAGCAGTTTAAACAAGCTCCAGTGAAAGATCACTTTCTACTGCTGCTTGAGTGACTCACGATTATGGGTACCAGCTGGAGGTCTATCATACGAAACAACGATTGTCTGTTTAGAAATGAAAAGAAGAGGCCATTCAGAAATTAAAAATTCAAGCTATGAAGGATGAGCCAGTGTTACACTCTGCTCAGTCCAGTAAGTTACATATCAGTGTAGCCGTTCCATCATAATAAGATCGATAATCTTGAGAACAGATCCCATTTGATCAATGTAAAAGTTTTTGCGGTTCCCTTTATCATAGATGACCATGATCTGAGATCCTTTTTTGAATACTTGCTTGCTAAAGTGATTCTCATTCCCCTGTTTTTTTGCCATGTGCTATTGAGAGGGTGCATAGAGCAGAGTCCCAGCATGGTAGTAACTAGGCATTGGTGTATGTCTTACGTGCCTTTAGCTCTGCGCATGTGAAGACCAGCATAAGAAGGTAAGATGGAAATCACACTTCATGCATTTTATGGCTGACTTTTCCAGAAGACTATAGTTTACGTTAAATGATGTTGCTCATTAAAAAGAGCTCTCATCTTGTGACTTTATGACACCATTTATGTATCCTGGCATTTTAGTGGTAGAAAAGGATGGTAAGAAAGCATTGTTGCAGGATAGGCAAGAAGCAGTTGACTTTCTGCACAAAGATAAAGTAGCTGTTTTAGAAGAAGAGGGAGCTGGTTACTGGTCCTAAAGGAGATGAAGTGGGAGTTAGCAAGGAAAAAATAATAGTGACCTTATTTCACCTGCAAAATCACAGTTTCAAAATAAGTCTAAGCTACTAAGAGGAGGCTCGGGGGGAGGGGGGACTGAAACCTCCATTCAAAGGCCAGGGATTGGGTCTCAAAGGGGGAAAAATGCTGTTGAGAATTCCTTTTTTTTCTCGGGGGAATAAGAATAAGACAGCTTTGTTTACAGAAGTGTTAGAAGTGAGAGAAATCGACCTTGCATGCTACCTCTCAGTCATCTCAAATTTCTCTAGAGGCTAATATAGTCATCTGAAAGTTTCTCTTCCTAGTGAAGAAGAGTTGTGGCCTTATACAGAGAAATCCTAGTCTGACATGTTGTCTGGCATGTTGGACTCTGCTGATATGGACTGTTGGTCTCCTAAGGGCCTCTATAAATTAGATGCTAAAAAAGGTAAAAGGACAAATAACACAAGCTTTAAAAGTTTTGTTAAATATTGTATTTATGTTGTTACACTTAATGTTTAATAGCTATACTCTGCAGTGATATCAACCTGATTGTCTTTTAGTGACGGCATGATAACTCTTCTGTTTTTTATCTTATTCAGATAGGACCTAGATAATCCAGTAATGTACGGGGAGCTGTATATTTACTGTACTTTGTTCATTGCTGCTTGAGATGGGACCTTCCCCTGTACCACCAGATTAATGGGTCTTAGCCCTAACATTGCCCCTTCACTCAACCCTAACACTGCACCTTTCCTTCATAAAAACCTTCCCTTAGCAATGCCACTATTCAGATGAATTTGAAGCTAGTGTTATGGGGATTTTAGTGTTAATACAGGGAGAGGAAATAGTTTTCCTTTATCGATTTTATTTCATAGGTTCATAGGTAGGTAGTAGGCTATCGGCCCAAGGGCCTAAGTAAGCCTAGCCAACAAGGTTCCCTGGCTTAAGCCACCCAAGAAAGTTAATTTCCTGTGCCCCTGTTGAGCAGAGCCACAGAAGTGATCCCCGGGGTGTATTTTCTATTTCCCATCCACTCATCAAGATTTTTCTTGAAGAGTGCTAATGAGGAACTTTGCTTGACATAGATGGGTATCCTGTTCCAGAGTATAGGAAGTCTCTGGGACAGGAATCTATCCCTCCAGCATGTCCTGTTTATTTTGATGATAAGGTTTAGGTCCCCAGAGTGTGTAGCACGGAGGGATTGGGATTTCTTTAGGTGTAGCATATCCAACAGCTCTGGGTTTAACATAGCTTTATATGTTAGGCAGAGCTCTCCTCAGAGTAGGATATATGCTACAGAGTAAAGCTGGAGTTATTTGAGACTATCAGTGTAGGGCATCTGTTTGAGGCCAGTAATCCTCTTTATGAGGTACTTCTGTGGCCTTTCCAGCTGCTGCAGATGTCTTGTGAGGTACATTCCAAAAGGGACATTGTACTCTATAATGGGTCTAATGAGTGCCGAGTAGAGGGGAACAATGACCTCTTTTTTTCCTGGATGAGAATCCTTTTGTGATGAGGTGTGTCACATAGAAGGATTTCCTGACTACTGTAGTGATGTGATTATCAAAGGAGAGATTACTGTCCACCTGGGTCCCAAGATCTCTTATCACACATTCGGAGTTAAGTAGACTGCCATTTATGTGGTAGTTCATGGGTACAGAGTTTTTACCAAAGGGGATGACAATGCACTTTTTGGCATTGAGCTTGAGGCCATGCCTCTGACACCAGGCATCTGTCTCCGTGAGGCCCATCTGTAGGATGTCCACATCATTTGGAGACTCAACTATGGATCCTAGTTTGCAGTCATCTGTGAACTTCATTAGCCAGAGGCCTTCTGTGTTAGCCTGTACTTCAGAGAAGTAGATACCAACCAGAAGAGGTCCCAGGACTGAACCCTGTGGTACTCCACTTGTCACTGGCTTGAAGTCAGATTTGGGTTCAGTAACTTTTACAGTGTGGGTTTTGTCAGTGAGCCAGTTGGCAACCCATCTTGTGATGTGGGGATTTTTGCCTAGTGTAGTGTATTTAGCTATAATTCCAGAATGGAGAATGGTGTTGAAAGCCTTGGTGAGGTGAAGATAGGCTGTGTGAACCACCTTACTCTTGTCTACGGCTTTGGTGACTGCCTCAAAGAAGTTGATCAGGTTCAAAAGGCATGATCTTCCTTTCACAAACCTGAACTGGGTGGGGTCCAGAGTTTGGAGGTTACCAATGTCTTTGTTTATGAGTTCCATGATGATACATTCCATGGCCTTGCAGACCAGGCTCATCAGACTAATAGGGCAATAGTTTCCAGGATCAGTGGTGGCTCCCCCTTTTTGGAGTGGGGTAACTGTTGCTTTGCGCCATTCAGTGGGCACAAAGCCTGACGTGAGACTATGATTGAACATGGTGCTTAGGTGGGGAGCCAGTTAGTTCTAAAGTTCTTATAAAACACAGCCTGGGATGTTGTCCAGTCCTATGGATGCTGTGTTTTTGGTTTTAGAGAGTGCAACTTTTACCTGCATAGATTTTATTACAGGGACTCTGTATTCTTCCTGTATAGATATGGGCCCTTTAGGGGGTGAGAGGGGGGTAAAGTTAGCACTGACCCTATCTGCCAGGATGCTGGCAATATCAGTTGGCTCTGTAATTTTCGTGCTGTTGTGCTGTAACTCAGAGCAGATCTGTGTGTTGCCATTGAGATTCTTGACATAGCTATAGAATGCTTTGTGGTTGCCCTTAGAATCAGTGGTGATTTTGTTTTCATAGCTAGCTTTGGAGGATCGTATAAGGGATCCCAGCTTCTTACTGAGGCTGACCAGGGAGCTCCTTCACTCTTGAGATTTTACTCTCTTTTGCAACAGTTTCTTCCTTCTGTTATAAAGTTTGTTTATGATAGGAGACCAGCAGATTGGCTTCCTTTTTTTGGAGGATAGTGTCTTGGTTCTGTTTGGGATAGCAGGATCTATGCACTCGTGTAAGTGCTTATAGAGAGCATTTGTGTAGGATTCAGCAGTTGTAACTGTATTATCCATCTGCATGGGTGTCATGAAATTCACCACTTCTGTCTTAAGAAGCATGAAGTTGGCTTTGGAGAATTTTTTTACCATGGTTTCCTTAATGGTGGGTGGGGGTGGGATGCAGATATCTAGAGTGATTAGCTTATGGTCGGATCTAAGCAATGAGGAGTTGACTTCATGTGTGGATCTCTGGTCACTCATGTTGGTAATGACTAGGTCTAGGATATTGTTGCCCCTGGTGGGGGTGTGGATAAGTTGATCCAGAGCATTGGAATTTATGAATTCCAGAAAGCATTGAGCGAAGGAGTTGGTACATGAGTAGTTTTCGCAGTTAATGGTGGGGTAGTTGAAATTGCCCATTATTCATTCAATGTTTTTTTTGTTTTCAATATTGTGTAGGTTCAAACTTTTTTTGTCAGTATTTTCAGTTCATTAAAATAGTTTGGTCATACACAATAGAACCATATACACATTAAATAATCACCTTGAATGTAGAAACCCTGGGCTTAGCAATCCAAACCTGGTGGGTTACTGTGGAAGTCCACCAGGACAAACAGAAAAATGGAAGTAGGATATGACAGATGGAAGCTGTTCAGATGAAAGATAATGACCTGATGTTCATTTTTGAATGAACAGCATAAGCTACCAGAGTTACAGTTTAAAAGAAAACTCTATGGTAAAGAAAACTCCTTTTTCAGATCTTTATTGAACGTAATTGTGTTACAAGACTTCTTCAGATCATGGAGTAGTAACAGGGTTTTAGAATTTTGTAGCAGGGAGGGGGTGTACATTAGGCAGTTGGCTTGACTGGACTCAGAGTGAGGGTGCATGTTTGTGCATGTGGTTGGGGGGAAAAATTCAATTGTTTGTAGAGTACTAGAGTTTCTGCTGTCCCTTGTACTTTTCTACAATTGGACACTAAAATACAGGCTTG